>NW_008824808.1:2179702-2192039 GCF_000699105.1 Pygoscelis adeliae
GCAAAGAACAAAAATTGCATCTCTCTTTGACCATTGTGAAGTGGTTATAACTTTAATGAAATACAGAATAAAACTGCTGCTTTTTTGTCCCTGGTTCCACCTTCTCATTTGAAAATACCCTGTTCTCCAATAGAAAAGAACATTGTCTTGCTGTGTCCTCTTATCCCATAGTCTGGCATGGAGATGTAGGAACTCAGGAAGAGAAAAGGACCATCTAGTTCATCAGCGCCAGTGGCAGTTCAATGAAATACAATATCCAGCTGCCACGGTTTTTACTTTAAACTTCAAATATCTTTTGCTACCCAGAAGCATTCTCATTTTCCAGCTCAATCCTGTAATTATTCAATGGCTGTTATTAATCTTAGTTTTCCCCAATTAAAGAATGTGAGAATAAAAGATATGGAGTTTTTGCATATATTACAATATTTTTGCTAATAATTATCAGCCTGGCCTAAAATATAATAATATAATACTCTTTTACCACAGAATTACCATAGCCCTATCAATAATAGCACTGTCATTCAACAGAATCCCATCACTGGGCTGCTGCATTCATTGTTCAGGCAGAGAATAGAAATCTTTACAAGATTTAACCTTCCTTCCCTGCTGCTCAGTAATACAAACGTATTTAGGAACACCGGCTATCACTTCCCTTTCAACCTTCCTAATGAGATGTTACCTAATTCTCTGAGCAAGTTAAATGAAGGTAGAGAGAATAATAACTTCAAGAACTATATTTACAAACTAATCTCCTTTTCTCTTCAGGAGTTCTAAGCATCCTTCACAAATCCCTACCTTTAGAAATCAGAGTCATACAAAGGTATAGAAGAAACAGCGCAGATGAGCTAAACCCCCCCCACAGCTAACAGGTCTTTTCTTTATTTCAGAAATTCAGGCCTGCTACTAAAGCAGAGCAATCAGGACTAATCAGATAAAGACTATTTAGAGTAAAAAAAATGTGAGAACAGTCAGATCACCACATACAGCTGTGCACCACACTCCTACTAGCACACAATATTCCGTGTTTGTAAAAACTGTAGTAAATGCAAACAGCACTCCAGGAATGTTTATAGAAACAGAAAAATAAAAAAATGGCTCATTCAATTTAACCACTTTTTAGAGTCTAAAGGCTGGCATTACAAAGGAACTTGGTGAAAGTCTCAAATCGCTTTCAGATATCTCACCAATGTCTGAAAAGGGTGAAAATGGAGGAAAACCCATCAGGATGTGAAAATTAAGTTCCCATTTTGATTGTATCTTTCATTAAAGGCAAGTAAAACTTCTTATCGGAATACTTCTTTATAACAAGTTGTTCATATTATGTTTATCAGTTTGTACATGGCTATGGAACTCGACCTCAGGGTGCCAATGATCCTTACAGTCCGTGTCAGTGTACCTAGGCCAATGATATTTTCAATCTTGTCTTCCCTGTGACAAAGCCTCCACTGTAGGCAGGGATCCATGGAGGCCGTACAGAAATGTAGACTGATCCTCCATCTGTGACTGCACATATGAATAGCCTCAAGATGTGAAAACTGCTTTTTTGCATAATTCTAATAATGCCATGGGTCTGATGGATACATCTGCAAGAGAGCAAGACTACTCCTATGCGTAAAACAAAGACCAAGACTGGTGTTTTGTTGTACTTTCAATTCTTCAGTTCTTATCCATTTCTCTACAAAAGCAGGTATCTTTTGTTTTTTCTAATACCCTCTATGGACCTGTTCTGTGAATGTACATTATGAGATCTCTGGGGCAAGTTTTTGAGCATGGGCTAGTGCATGATTTATTACAGACTGTCCTATCTGCAGCACCCTATATAAAACCACAGTATAGTGACTATATCATAACAAAAGAGTATACTGCATCAGTCTCGGTCAGCCAGGGTCGGTAATCACTGAGATTCTGTCACATTTATATTCTTCTTTCAGGTCCTGTGTCCTGAAGAATAAGAGAATGATGCAGCAGAATTATAACTGCTTCTTCTGACATAAAAATTCCCTATGCACCCCCTCGATTGGAAAATCTTAGGAATTTCCATCTGAATACGATTCTCTCAATTAGTCCCTGATGAATGGCTGCTAGTAAGATGAAGGAAGACTGATCTGTACATTTTAATATTTTCAACATAAGTAAATAAATATGTGTCAGTGAAACTCTCAACACATGAGCACATTAAGCTATTATTAATAACATATCCATCTATATGAACAAATAATTGCTTTCTAGAGGCTATTAAATCTCCATGAATTTGAAGAGTCTAAAGAGAAGCAGACTACTGTGTGCAGATGTCCATACTGTATGGATGAAGTTGTTAAAACAACAGGAGAACCGCTTAGACTTGTTAAATAAGAGTTGCTCATCAATCACATACACCTTCTATTTGCTCTTTCAGTCCAGACATAAGAGTGGACAGCTCATGGGCCAACTGTCCAAGAATGAAGCAGATGAAAGCAAGGACAATTACAAGCTAAAAAAAAAAAAAAAAGCACAGTAGAAACACACAGAAAGTCACCTGAATATTAGTATTTCTAATTATCCTAGAAACAGGAGGAATTTCATCACCTCCTGCATGAAAATGCAGTCATGCCTGACAGATGTAAGGTAGCAAGATAATAGTATTACACGACCAAAGTACATCCTGGATGTTCTCAAGAGCAGCTGAAGCACGGTATTGCTCAGTCCTTTGCTTCTAAAAGATCCCTAGAATCCAAAATATTTGGTAAACTGTAATGAAGGATATCGCTGGCTTAAAAAAAAAAAAGATAAAAGTAAAGAAAAGAAACCATCTCAAAACTTCCAGCAAAACAGCTGTCCACAAGTACCCTGCATCTAGAGATAGAAGAGAATTTGCCAATTCAGTGAGCACAAAATACCTTGCAGACATTGCCTGTGGTTTCTGTTGGGGCTTACACTAGAAGCTAACCGTGGCACTAGGGATGCCTTAGAAGCTGGCCTTCCTGTATTGATGGTGAACATGCAAGTCCAAGCTTAGGCAGGGGGAAACGCATTCCCTCTGGGAAATGCTGGGCCCTTATGCCTAAGGATGCAAGGAAAATCAGCCTGCGGTCAGGTGTGTGTGGCCAAATGTCCTGCAAAACATGCACTCGGGGCTTCCAGGCTGTTCAACACAGAGTTGGGGTGACTGAGTTGGGAGTTTGCAAGCCCCGAGAGCCCCACTTCCACCTGGGTCTTGGGTGAAGCTCTGGGACGTCCTTGCCTCTTCCTGAACACCCAGGAATTGGCAGTCCCTGTTCAGTCTTTGAGCTGGTGCCCTGCTTTTCTTTCAGGACAATCCCACCAAGTTGCCTGCCCAAAGCAACATTCCTGGGGTTTTCTGACTTGGCTTCCAGGACTAATCTGGTCCTCAGTAAGCAGACCTGTAAGCCAACTCATTAGGAGATCTGGAAGCCTGCCCAAAGCATCAGACATGGTGGGGCTGCTCTGGAACACGAAATCCTGGGAGCGCTTTGCAGCTGCTGCCTGAAAGCTGACATGGAGCAGGACAGCAACCAAGAGGGATGTTTAAACCAGTTGGCAGCTGTCAAGATCTTGTAGAGTATATTTTGTATTGGAAACACCGTGAGGCATTGCTTCCGAAAATTATTTTTTGTTTGGAATTTCTGGCTCATGGGAGAATCTTTCTGTTTTGTTTTGAGTTTTTAAAAGATGAATCAGAATGAAACCAAATTTCATAAGATGAATTTCCCACAAACTGGAAACCATGGATGTTGCTCAGCCAGCTCTTCTTCTACCTGTAACTTGGGCAAAAGGATCAGCCATGTTCATATTTGGAAAGGGTGGGGATAATAAAGAATACTAACCCTTAAGGGCTGGTGGCAACTTCAATACATTTAAAGTACTATGTTTTAAAATAATGCAGTACAAAATATTGCTTCTCATTAGCACACGAAGTGGTCTGTTAAAATCTTTAAGTATATTTACATGATCATTAGCTTTGCTTACATGGCAGGGCTCTGGGAGGTGGCAATAGTGAGCATTTTTGTGAGGGCTTCCTTCCTCCCACTTTCCACAAACTCTTGAAATTCTTATGGGAGAAAGGTCCCCTTAAAATTAATGTCAATGCCCTACTGATAGAGTGCGACTGAGTAAGACTATTAGAGTCTTTGTCATCATTTCATCCAAATGACAAGGAGAGGAGGGAGGGGAAGAGGAAAGATATCAAAAAGTAAAAAAAACAGCAAAAGAACAAAATAGAAAACTAAAGAAGGGAAAAAAAATGCCCAATACTTCAAAAAAACAGTCAACTCTCCTTGCCTTAAGCCTTCCTGTTTTGTCATCTAAGCACTAATTCTACCCTAAACTGTCCTAAAGAGGTCCCTTTAGAATGTCTCCCATTTTTTACTACTGCAGGTCTTTCACACTATTTCACTGTACTATTTTCTTTACCTTGTAGTGGGATGCTCTATTTGCTTGGGAAAGTGTGATCAGCACAGCTGATGAACCATAAATGAAGCAGCCAAGAATGCTAGCTTCATGCTTCAGCTCTGAATCTCACCTTGTACACGTGAGCAACTTAAGACCTAGGAAACCCGAGGTGTATTTAAAAAACAAAAGGTGCAAGCACCCATTCGCCATAAGACATTATTTAATATAGCTTTATGGGTGTGCTTAGTACTTATTTTCCCGGGAATCACATTAGCAATGCTTGAAGGGGCCAGTAAAACAGATGTGTTTTAGTGCTGGCGGAATAGCAGCATTCCAAGGCTGTTCTTTGTATTCCCTCAGTGCTAGCTTTCCAAAGGAGAGTCAGCTCATACACATTCAAATTATATACAATTACCAATCAGTAGGGATTTGTGCTTTAACACCCTCTTACAGTTCTGGACAGTGTGAGCACAAATACTGGTGTATGAATTTTAATATTTTTTAGGGCTAATAAAGTCCAGGTCAAGTGAAAAGCAATTCACTTCAGTGGGGAAAAAAAAGCCTCTTAATCAGTCTTGTCCTCACTCTCAGACTGTAAATAGTTTTAGACATGGCTAAAAAAAGCATAGGAGCAGTCTCAGGTAAATGCTTGATAGACGAGTATGCCATAATGGTTGTTCCTGTTACATTTTTTCAGGTTAGCACATTCTGTGAAAAATTAAAAGCAAAGCAAAACCTAACAAAATCTTCCCAACTTCCTCCCCTCTCTCTAATTCTGATAGGCGATGGAATATGAGGAGGATAATCCATAAAGGGAATCAACACTGGGGAAGACATTAATACATGTACAAACACCCATATTTCCTCCTTATGAATGCCCTTTATATGACAGAGCTGTCCAAACAGCACTTAAGGAGCAACAGCAAAATGCTTGACAGACAGGCGTGATAAGTTATGGCTCAAAATGTTTGCTTGCCAGACAGAAAGGGTGACTTTTTTTTCTTTTTTTTTTTTCTTTTTTTCTGAAAATCCTTTAAGGTAAACTCACTTCATGTCCACTGGCATGCAGCCATTTTTCTATAAGCTCATATTACAATGCTGTATTTCTAATGGATTGGGTATGGTGCTTTTCCATTTTGCTAATGAGAAAAGCTAAAGGCCATTACTTCTTCTGATTAAGATCCCGAGGGAAGAAACGTGATGTGTATATTACCAGGCCATACGTAAAGGAAGTATGTGGCATTTTTAATCAATCAGATGAAGGGTAGACAGAAAAAGTCTTATCCTGTGATTGCAGAGGAAGAAGATATAGGGGGAAAGAAACCATTGAAAGTGTCTTTAAAAGGTGACTTACGGGAATCAGTTATAATGATATTACTATGATCAATGACTATGGCTACTATCTGGGAAGGATGTAATTACTAAAATGAAAACTTTCAAATGGGAAGCCTGATCAAGGGCAGAGGTACTGTCATATTTCTCGGAGCACTGTCAGCTCTCATCCAGGCAATGTATTACCGCGTCCCTCACAAGCATTGCCGTGCCACAGGTTGAGCTGTGCTTCCCTGGGGTGGGAGCAGACTGAGGGAGTGAGGCGTTGTGAAACTTGGCATCCAGCTCAAAAACGTGGGTAAGTCTTGGCCCAAAGGCAAATTCAAGATAAGGAAAGGCAAGGCTGGGAAAAGGGAAAATGGAAAAGAGGAAAGCCCCAGTCATGACTGGCTTTAAGGAAATTTTTGCAGTGGTGCACATTTAAAAACCATTTCAACCAAAAGAAAGGAAATGATGTAGACCAGTGAGCTACGCATCGTAAAGGAGATCAAACAAAAAAATGTACTAAGAGATGCACTGCTGAATTTGCAGAAGGATACTCTGGAATATCGACTAAGATGTTTCAATATGCAATTTCTACATGTTTAATCCTGACTGCATAGAATTATACCTGGTTGAAATACAAAGTTTAAGAGACATTTTTTCATTCCTTTTTAACTGGCTGCATAGTTACAGCTTGAAAATGCTACAAGATACATATTCCAAATGGCAAATGAAATGAATAGAGCTTGGAGATGGGTGTTCTAAGAGAGGACAAGATCTTCCAAATGTGTCATAAAGCATAGTCAGAGCTGTAGACGTATTTTTAATAATATATTAATTTCACAGAATATTATAAATCACTGCTGAGCATTAAAACTGGCAAAAATTCTAACATACTATATCCTCTCAAATAGAATTCCATGTGACCAATTAATGAAATATTACTGTCAATGATGGCAAAACTATAACGAGTGATAAGGCCAGCAGGAGAGACAGTCTCGTGCACTCTCCCAAACCTGTATTAGGGCATCTGGCTTTCCTCTATGGGACACCATTAATGCTTCAGATAGATCCACCCGGGAGTAGAAGAAAACGCTGTAACACTTTCCCTCATCTGCTTTAAAAGAATAGTCACAAGAAACACTGATACTGTGAATTTGGAAAACATCTTCAACCCTTCCTTTCATCAGAAGGCAATGCTGAGAGAACATATTCTCTTAAATGTCATTGGTGACAAGGCATGGATGCCACATACAGTGTTGGAAAAAAATAAGAAACACAGCTGAGGAAGCCCATCTACAGCTATCAAACTGAAATTCAATCATCTTTAGCTTTCCTTAAAGGCGTGTATTTAAAAAAATTCTACACAGGCCCTAAGAGGAGTTTTCAGTGAACCCTTCTGATCCCTCTGCTCCACTCATGCGAAAAGGAACAAATGTGGCACAAGTGCACCTCAGCCTGTTCAGGCAAGTAAGCAGGATGGGGGAAAACAGCCTGGGCTCTTCTAAATGCCGCAGCCCAGTCAGAGAATTGTTCTTCTCAGGAGGATCTTGCAGAGTATCTGTTTCTAGGCCAGGTTGTCCTTTCTGGTTCTTTAATGCACTTCTGGCTTTGGCACACGGTCTGACTGGAAAGCTCAGACATCTTCATTTTGCATTGGCGCTCGTGGATCTGCAAAATGTTCCCATTCTGCTTTCCTTTCACACTCAAAAAAAAAGATTAAGTGCTGTGCAAATATTTGCAATGGAGAAAGTCCTAACTGCACGACAGATTTTCTTTTCCAAGAATATGACAGAGATGACAAAGTGGCTATTTTTCCATCAAATAAATTTATATCAACACCTTTAAAACCATAGGACTTTGCACGATCCTTACCAAAAAGGATCACTGCTGACATACGAATGTTATACTGAACTCCCAAGCCTCACTCCTAAAATACAAATTAGCAGAGTTAACATCTAGAAAGTGTAAACCTGGCTATTCCTGAAGCTGAATAAGGGCATTTGCAGATTCCTCTCACTTAGTGGCTGATGTCAGGGACGATGAATTTAATCTTAGGATGGGGGGGGGCGGGGGGGTGGTCTGCCAGCCTGTCCAGCCGTAATATCCCCTAATAGCCTTGAAGGAATTGTAATTGTGAACTGAAACAAGCATCTGCTCAACTGTCATCCTAGCCTCAGGACTGGAACTTTTTGCTTGTTGTGAAGGATCATGAGAAAGACTACACAGAGCATGAAGATGAAAACAGAGTGAAATTAAAACCATTAAATACAACCACCAAGACACAGCTGTCCATACTGCTAGTGAACTCAAGGAAATATAAATGCCAAAACGTATTTGACATTCATGATGTATTTTGGCAAGGGAATTTACAACATTGAGTTAACTGCAAACTTCTAGTTTACAATATTTTTCATTATCATTATAAGGGACAGAATATTACAGATTATTCGGTGAGAAGCAAACATGTTTCAATGCTGGGCACACTGAAGAGGTAAGGAGCAAAGCCAAATCTAACCAGAACTGGTAAAATCTACTCTATTCTTACTGGGAAGAAGGGGCCAATTAGTTCAGCTGCCATGACTGGAATAGTTTACGGCAGTACATCATACCTAGAGTCTGGGCTTTACCTCAAATGTCCTGCTTGCATTAGCGGTACAGCTGAGCCATCCCTGCGTTTGGAACAGGAGCTGCTGTCCATGCTATAAGAAAGACTATGCTGTATGGAGTTTATTTTCCTCAAAGGAAATCGAAGGTCTTGTATTAATTTGCTTACTTATTTAAATGGCGCTATAAGGTTTAATTAGTGTTTTTAAAACACTTTGAGAATATAGGATGCAATATAGGTGCATTTGTCAGTTGTTTTCTACCTCAGGATGTCTCTCAAAAGACTGGAGTCCTGTTGTGTTTGGGAGAAATAGCAAATGCTATAGATTCCCTCCTGTATCACTTGTACTTTGGAAAAAAACCCCACAAATGTTCAGCAGAAATCTGCACGATATGTGCAGATGGAGTTAAAATATTTCCACAGAAACTCCACAGCTACATAAACTGAACTGCCTACAAAAGAAATGCTTCAAACTAACAGTAAGTGCTGCGATTTCTTAGTTTGCAATGGGCCTAACTCTGCCTGCAAAGATCTCTATGGAATAATTACAGGCCAGAGACACTAATCCTTTACACTTCTGTGCCAGACTTGTAATTGCGATCATATATTACCATTCCTTGGAACACATATCCAATAGTGTATGCAATAAAGTAAAAATCATAATATGAAAAATAAACTCAAGATGATGCCGTGATGCTTAAGCCATATTTTTCTCTTTTGAAACACAAGAAAATATAATGCTGCTCATGACATTTGTACGAAAATTAACGAAAAGGAAAAGTGGATTTATAAGCCTTGAAATGTATCATTCTTTTCTTTGTCTTCTGTTGCAGGTTAATTACTTTCAATTTTTTCATCAATCATTTTCTGATTTCCAGCTTTGTTACATTTAGTTTTAAACAAAGGATAGAAATTTCAGGAAGGTCAGTGGTCTTCTGCTCTCAATAGTTCAGGCACAAGCTATACAAATGTAATAAGGAAAACTCCTTATTCAACCAGTGTCCATACATCGAATGGAATTTGTTTCTACTATTTCCCTATGTCCCGTAACACATCAAGGAAATTTGGCGTCATTGCTACTTGTATTATTTTCTACTTAGTAATAAACTTTATGTAATACAATTAATCTTCTAGAAAGTGTAAATGAAAAAAGATATCCTTTTTCTTACATCAAAGTAGAAGGACTCAATTAAAATAAAATACAATGAATCAAATTATGGCCACCTTGATGAAGCAGCCACTTATTACCAGAAAACTAAAGTTTCTGAGAAAAGTCTGTTATCTTCACAGGAAATCAGCCCTACTAATAGCTAGTTAGGAGGACCTGCACGTTAAAAGAAAGGCAGCAAAATAGATTTTGCTAGAAAATTACCTTTGGCTACTAAAATTTTGAGCACCAATTTGGACTCTGTGGATAGACCAGGCAAGATCATCCATGGGAATACCATCATAGCCAAATACTCACTTTATCTCATTATTATATTTTTGTCACTCCAATTAGCACTGTCAAAAAGGGTCATTGAAAAAAGAACAAATAGAACCCATTTTTTAGCCCAGTGCAGGTGTTTTAGATGGCAAGGGCTCGCAGCAGAGCAGAATCAGGGTAAACAGTACAGGAGGAAGGGAATAGTCAGGTGCCTTAGTGGTTGGAAAAAAAAGTCAGTTTGGAAATTATTACATCTTTGGTCTATGCTGCAAACCCCGAGTACAACAGTGGTTGGCAGGCCAGCGAACACAAACAGCATGAATTTTTTGCATCAGTGAAATCAGTTTGTGTCATAGAAATACTATACTGATTTGAGGGAAACCCCCACAAGAGAAACACACTCAGCACAGCAAAACAGGGAATTGAGGCTGGCGAATGTACAATAATTTGGACATTTAGATACTAAACTCTTAAGAAACTGGCTGTTGCTATCTTACAACTACTAAAATTAAAAAGGCAAAATTAGAAGCATACAGGTGTGCCTATCACATTTGAAAGCCATAAAGAATCCCAAGAGATAGAGCAGTCCTCCACGGGACTGGAAAAGGATGTGCCTCTTTGAGATACGATTGCTCCCCGGACCCATCCCAACGTGGTGCAGCTCTCATCTGCCACACAGTAGAAATCTGCCGTGCTCAACAGTTCATTTACCTTGCTAGAAAAACAACTCAATTCAGCAAACTCCCAAATTCACTCGATGCAGCTGCTCTCAAACCCCTTGTTACAGTTTAATGAAATGTGCTGACTGAGCTGTTCCATAGTAAATATTAGTTATAGCAGAACTCTCCTCCCAAATTGAGTCTTTTAGGAGCAAGAGGATTCTACAGCGCCGTAGCACTGACACAGAATCGCCCATAACTCACAAATAATAAAATACCTTCTGAGGGCACAGAGGTTATTGCCATCAGCAGCCCCCTATGGAATTGTAAATCATTTGAACAAAGCTTACCCTTTTTGAGAACTTCAGGCTGAAATCCCTGTATATACAGGATACCAGTGTCTTAGTGTATGAAGACTGTACCTTTAGCTCCTTCATTTAACCTTGCTTCACAAGTGAGTGAACCCTGAACAGGCTGCTCTTTCCGGATTAAAATAAGAAGGATACCGCAAAAGCACTGGCAATTTGTCTTAGAGGAAGTTTAAACCTTTGGGCTACCAGCTTGCCAACTATCTGATAAGCCATGTGGATTAACTGTGAAACGCACTGTGCACTGAAGTTCAGTGGGATACGCTATGGAAAAAGGCAGTGAAATTCAGTGGAATATTATTTTTGTGAGAATCTGCAGGTCCAGGCCTTTGCCCAACACACAGGTTATGTTATTTCTGTCACTGTGATTAAAATATGAAAAATACTGAACATCCTTCAAATTAAATTCAATTTCAACTCCATTGTATGTGTGTTCAATAATGTGGCAACGTGTCACCTTCGGAAAAGCTGCAGCATCTATAATCTAGTGTTTCTGTGAAGTCCCAGTGCCCCTGGAAGTGAAGTTTTCCCTATGAGAAAACACTGAGAATGTAACTCAAAGGTTGCTGCTCACAGCAGAAACATTTTGCTTAACAAAATGTACCCATCCCATTGGAAAAAAAAAAAAAGCCAAAAGCAAGCAGTATACTTACTAATCCACACAACACATGTTGAAATGAGTCAATCTTAACTCTTGGTCCCAAATGTTTTCTTCTAAGCGAATACTGTCACTTGCATCACATGGTCACTTGCAACATATGTTTACTGTTTGGCTGTGTAAACTTCAGACTTTGAAAATATGTTATTTTGATGTACAGCTCTTGTCTTGAGTCTTGGTACATCATGCTCAGTAAACATTTTTAAAAGTTTTTATAATTTCCTGAATTCTCATTAAAATTAAATTATTATTACTTGCTTTGAACTGAAATAACAATGTTTCTTTGCAATGAAAAACAGAGGTTGGAGATGAAAAAAGGCTGTTAGACCATTGCTCTGTTTTTGTGTCAACATCTGAAAGTCCCTCCTGTGGATTTTAAGGTGTTTGGCCCAGCTGAGTACTAGATGTCCCAAACAATGACCTTGCCCTGATTCATTTCAAACACTAGTATAGCTCTTAATATATTAGCAATTTCTGCAAGATATTCAAGTTACGCTTTCCCTATTTTACCTTCAGCTCCTTATTTATACTGTTAGCACTATTAAAACCATCTCCTCCTTTCCACGGATGCCCTTCACATACCTACCTTGTGTTACAAACTACTGTTGTCTATCACCTTCATCCCCTTTTCTTTCGGCTAAAGTTTACATCTGTGATTGAAGTTGATACAATTATCTCATACAATACAATTAGTTGATACAAGTATCTCACCTTAGACAGAACTGATACTGTGTGAAGGACTGCAACAGTGCTTAGCAGAAACCGGTCATTCTTCCATATAATTCATCACGTTTTTCTTTTCCGTTGAGGATACAGCCCCTTCAAGGATTTCAGGACTTCTTGCTGTGCTTACCCACACTTGTAGTGTGTGGAGACATGACCACAGGACTGTTTCCCAGCTCTTGGCAGAGAAGA
>NW_008824808.1:2192058-2231112 GCF_000699105.1 Pygoscelis adeliae
AGACACTTCTGTCTTTTCACATGATCACAGTTTGGCAAAAAACCCTCACCTCTCTAAGATTCTCGAACTTGCCTTGGATTACAGAGGCCCCACAGAGTTTGCCTGCACCACTGATAATTCGGATTCATTACTTTTCTGGAAAGCCATATTCATTGTTTCTGTCAGAATCACCTGAGTCTACTTTAAACACAGGCAGGACAATAATTTTTTCTAATATAATGTTTTGTTCTAATAAAGCAAAGAGTTACAATCTTGATTACAAAATCGAAAACACATTGACAAAAGAGAAACACATCAAGAAAATACAGATGGCAGACCTGACATTTAGAGTACTTTTGTTTTCCACCTTTTATTGAGTTTGTCAGTTGTAGGTGTGGCAGGATGTTTCAAACCTAGAATTGTTTTCACCTCTTTTTAACCTATTATTTGTTCCTCTTTTCTACTTCCCAGTCTGTTAAATAAAGAGCCTCTTTCAGCTAAATCTTATACAAATCACTAAAACCAACCAAATCAAACTAAACCAACCTTCTCTCCCCAAAACTTGCCCTGTTATTTGTGGCATCAGCACAATTTCACATGAACATGTGTGAACACATACTTTTTTCCTCTTAACATTCAAAGTTTTTAGGGGAATGATCTACTAGTAGCTAGCAAAATGAGTTCACAATGTTGGTTCATCTCTAGCAGACATATGAACAACAATTTCTGGGAGCATGACTAAAGGTGAGCCTTTTGGGGGAGGATACGCTGCAGACCACTCCCTGTATGCCAGATACCATAAGTTTTATGGCTTCCGGTTCCTATTCACTATTGCAAAATAAAAAAGTTCATTTTATACACAGTGCATGACTATCACTAAATAACAAACGTGCTTTGGAAGGGGTGGCTTTGAACTACATTCCCATTGTCCTTCACAGTATCACCAGGTAGCATTTCTAGAAATCACAAAATAGAACTGCAGCAGCCATATGTAAGAAAACACTGGAGAAACGAGCCTCTAAATATTCTAGTTCACAGATATGTGAAGTCAGCTGCAAATTAATTATATGAATGACATTTGTCTGATGCCGAAAATGAAGTTATATTAGTTATGGCTCTTTTGGCTGATACTTCTTGCTTTGCTGATCCATCACTGTTGCTTTGTGTTGATTTAACTTTTTATCACCACAATCAGGGAGTTTGAGCCCTTCTCTGAAAGGGAATCTGGGCTAATGTCGCTTTGAGTCAGTAGCCGATACCTCAAAGAGAGGCAAGGAGTCTGCAGCAAAAGCACTTGTTCATTTGTGGAAGCGTCATGTGAAGGTAAAATTTAACACAGAATAAAAGCTACTGACACGCTGGGCTCATATGAAGGGCTGCTTGAACCGAAAATGGAATTCCCTCCATCTGTGTTTATTCTCCTTTTATGTTCACCTTCTCCACCTATGGCATGCAGTGGCTTTGAAGGTAGGCACACTTGCACATAAAGGCAAACAGTAAGCCACCACCAACAAATGGTAGGAAAGTAAAGCTGAGTTCAGAAGAGAAGGGGGAACACTACAGAAATGCGATTTTATAAACTCTATTCATTCAAAAATACCATCTAACCACAGCTATGGTCAAACGTAGACTGTGGAACCCATGCTGAGACAGCTGATTAGAATGAGCCTCCTCTACCCGAGAGCTGATCAGCCTAATTCTCACAAAAGTCAGTGGGACTTGAAGATGGTCCAAAAAGGGAAAAGATCACATCTTTCCTTGTTCACCCTACCAGATGTTCGGCCTGTCATATACTGTCAAATTAAGAATTTTTCCACCCTGCTGTTGCACCTGCAAATGTTTCCTTATAGAAATGTTGAATATATTTTTTTAAGATTGCTAACCCATTTGTCTCAATAATATTTAGTGGCAGCGAATTCTGCAAATTGATTAAATGCTTCATCAAAAAGTTATTTGTTCCTTGTTGACTGCTTGGACTCTGGTGCTTTTCAGTTGCACTGAGTGTCCCTTTTTTATCTCAAATTATGTATCAGGCAAATTGGAGCTGCCTTTCAAGAGGCTGTTTGGAAAGGAAGGTGCAGGAGAAGTTATTTGTTTTTTATAAATCTCGAGAGAGCTTATGCTGTTCTTCTCCTTTCCAACCAGAATAATTTCTCCTTAAATGGATCTCCTACCCCAGACAGCTCCATGTTGTTAATCACTTGCATTTGCCCTGGACCTTGGCAGAGTAAATGGACAAGGATGATCTTAGTTTCACCCTGAACTAAGCTAATTTCATTTGCAATGGGTTCAGTCCTATATTTTCCACACAAACAGTAACTGAAACAGTCAGTCAGTCAATAAATAAAATAAAAGAGCTTCAAGATTAACACCTGATAACGTGAAAGGCACAAGACTGCAAAGAAACTTTACTCCTGTAACTCTCCAGGGACCTTGCGACATACAATTGGAATAACAGAGAGTGCTTTTTGTAACAAGGATCTGAACATCGGGGAATGCGATGATGTTTCAGCTCCATGTAGCTGTAGTATGTGCAAATAGAATTGCAGATTAAACAGGAAAAAACCAACTCTATCTAACAAAGCAGTTATTCTGCTGAGGCCTTTAGGTGACATTTTAAACCACTGGTGACCATGGAGTATCCAAAGGAAATAAAAGATAAAAAACTTGTAACAAGCTTCTTGTTCCATTGAAGGGTTCTGGAGATATCATCAAGCTCCGCTGGCAACACAAAGAACTAACAAAGTGAAAGATAAGACTGATGTACCCACATAACAAGCCTGTTATTCCATTGAGAGATTTCTGGTGATACTATAAACCAGGAAAGCTCAGTTAGGGTGGTTTGCAGTTTCAACAGAATCCCACATTACGTCAATGCAGTTCTTCTACCTGACTGTATTTTTAATACAGAGGTATCTGGAACAATTAAACAATTTTTGGGGTTTTTTTTTTTGTTTGTTGCTGGAATTAGTGCAATGGAAAGCTTATTTTGTAAGTAAGTTGCCTATTACGTTTCTAAATTAGAAACTGAAAGCTGAGTGAACCGTCTGCAAGCGTGAAGAACAATTACGCAGCACAGTTGAGCTAGCAGTTTTAGTAAAAAACCTGGCTTCTACTCACTCTCCCATTGGTGTGGGCCTCAAAGGTTTTAACATGAAACAAACCCATGGTGAGGGAGTTCCAAAAGAGAGGGAAAAAAAAAAGCTGGAATTACCCCTCTGCCAACGAGGACTAACAAAGGCTGCCTCAATCTGTCAGATGAAACTGGAACCCAAGCGGTATCTGAAATGGATGCCAACAGCAGGGAGGGGAGAGAAACCCAGACCAAGAAAGTGCAGAGCAGAAAACTTCTTTCAGGAATGAGCAGCAGAGGAGAAAGAAGAGAGCAAATCTTCCTTCCACTGAAGAGGCGGATTATGGCTGCTGACGGCCAAACGTGGAAGTGCCGCAGTAAAAGGCAGGCGAGCAACAGGGACTGAAAGCAGTGATCAGACTGCTCAGTTTTTATATTTGTAAAGGCTCTTGCATTATATCCACTCAGGCCATCAATCACAACTTTATTAAACCACGAAACAGATGTCAGATCAATGGCTGTATCGGAAACATTTTGAATGACAGGCTGATGATGGAACAATTCCAGCCTCCATACATTATTAAACACATACTAATGCCACTCTTTCAATGCTACCCATACAGACTCACTCACCCTGTTCTCCCCTTATGGTACCTTTTTTAATAGCAGACCTAATTGTAGATGAATATTACATAGGAAAAGCAAGACTCACTGTAATAAATAATAATAAACTAGTAAACAAAAGAAAAATTTCAAGGTTAAAACCAATTGTCTGTCTTCACATTATGCCTCCTGGCATTAAAATTTCGTTTTAATACAATTGTAGGAGCTGAGGCTGGATTGTCAGCCTTAATCAGAATATTCAGAGTTATTGCTTTTTTGCTGTAATCTTGACATAATTTAAGCTTAGGTTTTCTTACATATTTGCCCACAGCCAGCCCACCCATGTAAATGCTTTCTGCTCTTTTTGAGTGAAGAGGTATGTATGAAAAATACATATAAATAAGGCAGAAATTGTCCCTCTGGCAGATTCTCTGCTTAACTCCAGGTTTCAGGCAGATTTGGGAGGTGATCAGAGCAGCAAACTTGCCTCTCAATTCATCAGTACTGTAAACTGTATTTTCACTGGCAGAAATCAATTTGGTTTTCATAAAGGCAGAAAGGAACTATGTTCTTGGTGGATGAAGCACAAAGCACAGTAACTGGGAGATGCAAATGCTGTATGAAATTCTCTCACAGTACATGAACACAGGGTTGAGTTGCCACAAACTACAGACCATTACCTCCTCTCTTGCCCCGGTGTCCTATGCCATCCTTTGGGCTGGAATATTTGCTGCAGCTGTGTGTTTTCGTGAAGTGGGCAGTGAGATCAAGTAAAGATGGATTTGCAGCTTTTCACTTGGCCTTAGTGCATCCTCCTGATTAGAGGAGTGCTTAGTATAGCAGAGATGTCTGATTTCATGCAGACAATTCAATAATAGATAAGAAATAAAAAAGATAATAAAAGAAAATTAAATACGCATTCTTTGGGCGTTTTGGAGAGAAAGAAAACTTCTTGTTCCTATTGATGGCAAATGGTTTCCTCAACAAAATTATTTGTGCTTTTGGGGGCCAGTAATTGAAGGCTTCCCATAGCACAGGGGAAAGCAGCTGGCTGCGAGTGGAGCTGTAGGAAAACTGCTCTGTTTTGGCTGCGGAATTGGATGCTCCCAGCAGCAAGTGAGCAGCCCTGCCAGCATTTGGCCAGAAATGCCTCCTGTGACCGGGTGACTAAATAATCAAGTGAAGGCAGGGATGGAGGCAGCTGCCCCCCCCAAATTCCCATGGGGTTTAACATGTGCTTCAAGGCTGAGAGATGAAAACTCAAATCCAATTTTTGGCGTCGAGGCAGGAATTGGCAGAAGCCGCTCTTACTCAGGTAACCCACCTCACCGAAGGGCTAAAGAGCGAAGGGTCTCCCCTCTGAAATGGCTCTAGCCTGGACAGAATATTTTAATCTTTTAGAGATCATCAAAGGCAGAATAATTCCCAGAAGATATGAGGCACGTAAAGGCCTTTACACTATGTCTTTAGCTTGCTCGCTAGAGAATAGATTTTCTGTTGAAGGAATATTTTAGAAACCCAGCATTCATCCTGAATTAGGCAAGTTTGGAAGTGGGTTTGAAGTCACCTCTCACTTAAGTGACCACAGAGGTCTGTTTTGGCTGAAAAATATGTTATGTTAATTAGCAAAATGGTTTATCTAAGGAAGTGAATGTATGAAAGCCTTTTAATAAAAACTGCTTTGCATACTGCAAGCTTTTAAATTAAATTGGGACAGACTTACAGCTGACACTGAGCAGAATTGTTTGTGACTTTTTGCCTTGTTTGCTTAAAAAAATCTGTCTGGTTTCTTGAAAGATAGCTGATGGCTCTTTGTGGTACCCTGTTGCACAGTTTTAAGGATAAAATTAAAAAATACGTTCATAACAGAAATGTATACTTTATGTCTTGTATCTCCCATAAAACTTAGTCCTGCTGAGGTACTCACAGTAGCATGTCTTGGACTTGGCTCAATTTGTCATGGCTTTATGCTCTCAATGCTCCTCTCTCTGGACTGAAATTCAGACTTCAGAATAAATGAAGTAAAAATATCTCTAAATAAATCATATCTCTAAACAGGTTGTCCATTTTCCCAACATTTTTTTCTGTAACAGAACATGTTAAGATTCAATTTCAAGTGAGGATGGATATATCCAATAAAACTGCTACTGGCAGCCCAAATCCTAAAGTTCTCCCTTTAATTCCTGACAGGAGGAATTCCTGATGACCTCCACGATTATCCCGCTTGCATGAGGACTGTAACTGAATATGGTGCTGATGGTGCTTTTACCAAAAAGAAATCCTGTATGCGATAAAATAGGGTGTCATTTGAGATTTATGAAAAGCCTATGGATATTGTAACACCCATCAATCATTTACCCTTTCTTGCTCTTTAAGTTTTCTGTAAATGAGTTAGGAGTTTTAAAGATAGTAAACATAAACCTATATTGTATACCTCTGAATGTATTTCAAGAAGTTATCAGGGAATGCTGTGACCTTGAAAGATAAGACTGTGTAAAGAACTAGGAAAAGGAAGGAAAGATTTTCTTTACTTTCAGTTGCAGTAAAATAAATTCAGGATCTTATTATCACCCACTGCCTTTCAGACTCCTTCCCCTGCCTCCCCAAATGGATGTGTTACTATGGATTTGTTACTATGAGCATTGTAATAGTGGTCTCAAGTCGGAAGAGAACATTAGCTGGGAATTTTCTAGTTTGCATTAAGATTGCGAGAAAATGAGTGCAGAAGACAATGTCTATAAGAGTATGGAAATGAAAATGACAGACAGAAGGAAAAATTCATAGGAGCCGCCCAGCAGCACAACCAGAATTCATTTGCCATTTCCTTATCTTGATTTTTCAACACACTTTTGAACCACAGTAATTACACAGGCAGAAATTCTCACTAGTCCTAGTATTTCCTTCAGTTTCATCTCTTCAGAGGGGAAAAATGCTGTTATTAACTTTGAGATATAATTCCTACTTCTTTTGACTGTTGAATGAAACATTTAAAATAACAGGAATAAACAATGAACCACCATATTCAAGTTTCCTCAGAAATAAATACAGAAGTTCCAGATCTCAACAGAGTGTTTTTTTTAAAGGGGGAAAAGGCACTAGAGTTAGAATTAAGTTCAACAGATAAGAAAAAAGGAGAGGGAGAGAAGAGAGGAGGAAGAGGAAGAGAAGACCCAATACAGTGAGAGTTAAATAACTTTGTAAGGATGCAACTTTAATCAGTACCTTATTCAATTTAAAAAAAAAACAAAACCAAAAACAGAAAAAGTTGGAAAACTGTTCCCATACATTAGTATCAAGTAGTACAATGGTGGAATAGAAAAAAAAATTTGTCAATGGGTAATACATCTTTCATGTAATAATTACCTAAAGCACGTGTGTGTGTAATGTTTATGCCTACATTTTTGTAGAAAGATACATGTACGTGCACTGTGCACACATTCACATATCAAACCACCATATATTGTGTGTAGGCTGTTGTATTTTAGGAACATTTCAGAGAGTTTTAATAACTTTTATTAACAGTATTTTTTTGCTTTCTCTGACTCTGGGAGAGTTAATTGAGTCTGACTTACACAGCTTAAAGAGAAAATAATTGTTGAAATATGCATGTTTCAATATAATATACTGGAAACACAGCTGACCTTGACCCAAAATCACATTTCTGAGCCTGGAGCAAACTATGCATGGCTGGCTGCTGTGGGTTAGAATGGAGTACTGGATCCTACCACGAAGCCAGAACTCCCATTTCCCAGTGGTATAGAACTTTCTAGATGGAGAAGCAAACAATTTCTGATTAAAAACTAGATAGAGGAGTACTTCCATATTTACATGAGAACTAGTACAGATAATTCCTGCGAAGTACAGAGCAGGTTTTATTGACCTGCTGTTCTACTACTTGTGCTTCTTTGTCAGTTCTGTCCTGTAATACCTAATGCTGACTGTATGAAGGTTTTAGAAACATATCTGTAGAGACATGTTTGCGTGACGTAGCAATATGAGGATATTGTCTGTGTAGTACACCATGTCTGGGTCATGATGAAAGGCACTTTGATATGTTAGCCCAGACAGGGCCAGACGTCTCTGGACATGGAGAAAAAACAAAGTAAACCACGGCAATATTAAACTGCAAAAGGTGAAGCGCCGAAAACCCAAGAGTAATAAATTACCTTGAGAAACTCAGTAAGCAACAAATTTTTTGCAATACAGAAAGTAAATAGTATAACCTATGATCTTACCGTTCCTGTTGTGCCCAAGGAAAGGTGGTTCATCTGTTGGGTCAGAGGGCCCATCATGCTTGCTGGCTGCATTGACATAGTGTGGTCCATTGTTGGTGTTATCACAGCACCCTACAAACATACATCATTTACACTTCAACATTTCACTTTAAAAAAAAAAAGAAACATTCTCTAAATGAGTGAACCTGGCTGAAAACTTGACATGAATCTTAAAAGAGACTAATATATCTGTCAGAGGAAATACGTTTTGTTCCTATTGACAACCAAGCTACACACATATATTATTTGTACTACTAATGAGGCCATTTTATGTCAGTTCCAATTAAGTGTCATTTTTTACTTCATTGATTCTGACAAACAAATGCATATGTTCTTTCTGTGATGAATGCTACTGTACATTTCAAAATACCTGTCATTTCCATTTTTCCGTATCCTATATAGAATAATCTTACAGACAGAACACATATGTCCCCAATTTTCTCTGATTTCTAAAACCTTCAGTCTCTGAGATCTTCAACCTATTATGGTAATTATCTTGGATTTTTCCAGTCTCAATTAAGAACCCTTACTCATGACATTTTATAGCTGATTAAGTAAGACTAGCTATTGACAGCGAGTTTGGTAGTGACACCCATTTAAAACACATACGCAGCATTTAAAAGCATTTTTCTTCTCCACATGAAAAACAAAGACATTAATAACAAACAGCATATGAACGAAAGCAAGAACAAGACTTTGAATAAAAATGAAACAAAAGACATGCCAGAGGAGCTTTGGAGAAAGCTTCTTTGCCATTCATATTCCTTGTTTTGTTGCTCTCCCACTCCCCAAGGTCCCATGTTGGTAACCTCATGCCTTAGTGACGTGTTTATTCTCTTCAGTTCTATGGTGTAAAATGCTACTTCCCATCTTCGCTAGAAAAAGTCAGTCAGAAACAGAGTGGTCTGCTCTTTCTCTTGCAGGTAGTTAAATAAGGAGGTATTTTCAGCTATTTCTTCATACGAAACAATAGCTCTACTTTGTGCATATATATGTTTGTGTGCACACATCATAAATTTGCACAATCACATTACATCTGCTACAAAGTGTGGAAAATGTGGATGAATGTATTTGTTTTTAAAAAAGGAAAACTGACATTTTTTCCATTGAGATTACTGACAAAATCCACCTATAAACAGGAATTTAAAATAAACTAGTTCCAAAAACCACAGCACACCTGTTCTTAAGTGTCTGTCTCACATTTACGTAGAGCTATGTGACTGCATTGTCAAGAATCTGACTAGAAGCAAAAGATTTCAAATTTTCAGTCGCAAATAAAAAATAAACAAAAATAAAAAATGCAGAGAAGGACCAATTCAATTTTTTCTCACTTTCCAGCAATATTTTGTCTATGCACATCCTATCTGAGAAGCTGCGATTCTGCAGTCTCTGTGAACTCATTACTTGCATGCAATGGTAAAGAGGAGGTAGGCTCAGCTTGGTCAGTCCTTTTTCTAATACCTTCAGCATACGAAATACATACATGCTTGTTTTATATCACACAGTGGATTACGTTTCTTGCATTTGACAAGAGTCCCTAGAGAAATTTGGCAAATTACAGAAACTAGCCTCCACAGAATATCTGTCATGATTCCAAATAAATGCTTATAAAACAAGCTGATCAGTGTGCAAGTATCAAACCTGCAACACTTGCGAACACTTCTGCCTCTTTCTTGGCTATACTAATTTGCACTGGTTTACATAGATTAACCCTTTGAGTAACTCATTCTAATGAACTACCACAGGGCTAACCACCTTCTTGTTGGCACGGGTCCTTACAAATCAAGATAGTCACAAACTTTCACCGCAAAATTTCTTTCAAATTTCTTTCAGCATAGTAGAGTTAATATTTTATTCAAAAAACCCTTCTTTCTTCCTTACATGACATTCTTCTCTTTCATGCTGCTCCTCTCTTGCTGAAAAAAACCTACCCTTTTGCTGAAAGAGTCTGAAAGCAAATCTGCGGGGCACACACCCATTCAGCCCATTCGGCAATACCCTGCATACTAGATTCAGTGCAAGAGTCTGAAGTAGCACCATGCCCAAGGAAAATGATGTTCTTGCTGTATGTTCAAGATCAGTGGCCTGGGATACTAGGGCTGCTCCTGTAGAGCAGCACGCAGCCAGATGAGGTCTTGGGGTTTGGACATCCACCTGCACTTTTTGATTATACTAATCATAAGCTTTATGCTCAGAATGATCCACAACACAACACAGCATTTTTACTGTACCAAACCATAAACGCTCAAACCAAATTTGTCAACTGAAAACAGGCCTCAGTTCCCTCTACGAGCAGTTTTCTCCTTTGGCCTAGAGATGGACAATTGCCTCAGGGCTTTTCGTGACAGACAAGGTGAGCTCCTACTTGTGATGTGTGATGAGGTAAGCAGAAAGTCACACCTGCACCGCAGCTTCATGCAGCCCTGCGTTGCCAGCAGTAGTGGCTGCAATTAATTTAGGATGTCCCAAAGCCTTAAAATACCCAGTTTTCTTTGCAAAGATGTTTATTGCAAAGGTACGGTTGGACGAACTTGCTGTGATTACAGATGTGACAGACTGATAGCTATTCCTGTGTATAAATTCAGGAACCTGGAAATGAAGAAAGGGCAGCAGTGAAGGAAGTCTTATGATTTAGTGTAGCAAACACAAGTGCCAGACACACAGTGGAAAAATCTGATAGCAAATGTCTTTCAGTAAATAAGTAAGCAAGACAGGTTTTGCAAATGAACTCTTTAAAAAAAAATGGACTGGAGAGAAAATATATCAAGGACAAAAAAATTGCTCAGAGACAGTAAACGTATTATTTTTAAATAGATATATTCTAGTCCCTATACATAAACTGTTTAATATGTTAGGAAAAGAAGTTGGGAAAACAAGTCAAGTATTTGCAGCTTTCCTAAGACAGCTTAACATGTTTGAAGCTGACAGTTACCTAGAGCAGAGAATTATATGCATTTGCCAGACCATTAATTCACCAGAGTTTGCAGAATCCTCTTGTGATCACGTAGGGAAAAAAATATACTTAATTAAGGAAATATCGTCTGGTTGTTACGGCGACACCCAGCCTCCAGACCATAATGCGTTTCATAATACATGCTGTCAAGGCCATTCATATTCAACTTATTTAGCTGTAGAAGACAACAATGTCTTGCGTCAGATGTTGCCATCATACTAAAGTAATTTGATTCTTTTCAGCCTATAATAGGTATTTGTTGATAAACATCCACTTGATGACTGGCAAAGGCTACAGCAAACATATTTTTCATCTTCATCTGTTTGGATGTCTGATTTTCCTGAGTTTGTAAACTGTATAGAGAGACATCTTAGCGTGGCATAACACTACTGAAGGCCCAGCTTAGTTGAAAAAACCTGTAGAAGAAATTATGATGAGGTTTTTGCCACTGTCTTTGCCAAAACAAGTAGTTAGCCTGCCAGTTATTTAGGTCTGCCCTGTTACCTCAGTATGATTAATTTTTTTTATAATTCCTGCAAGAAACTGGTTACTATAATGGCTTTTAAATTTTGCAAGATATTCTTGGCATATGATTTGTCATACAATTCTGTCGATGCTATAGTGGCTTTAAAAAAAATTAAGATTAACAGGGCAAATGGTAAGGAATCAATGATACAGAAGAAAATGCACGATTTTTGCAACACTGCAATAAACCCAAGATAAGCTCATTAACATATAGACTTTAATTCCTGTTCACCTTATTTGAAAGATTTTGCTGTTTTAAAATGCTCTAAGCTCTATGGACATACCTTTCATATAATAAAGTGAATATATTTATTTCAGAATATTTTCTAGTCTATCACTTGCAAAGAAAGAAGCCTGACTTTATCAAGCACAAACACTGTACACTCCCTGTATGGCAACAAACTGAAATCACAGGAAGGACACTAAGTACTGCCTCTTTATTATATTAAGTAAACTATCTTTAAGTACTTGCCAATACCAAAAGGCATCAGCAGAAATAAAGTTTGTTAGTGCAATGACACATGCCACCTTATGTGCCTTGAAGGGTGGGAAAATGTCATCAGAAATAAAAAGTGTATTAGGGGGCTTTAGGAACAGAGAGTTCACTAGTTGAGAGCTGCGCTTGGGGGCCAGTGGGAGGAAGGATTAGTTAGTCCCAGCTTTCTAGAATAATGAACTGTATTAAAGGCTTCTGTTGTATTCCAGTGTTCTAATACTGATATTGGACTTAGGGCACAAATACCAGCTGAATAAATAGTTTTTAAAGCTTACAGTAAGCATCTGCTTATTTTACAATTTACTTTTTCTTTATTTAGGAAGTTTTAACAAGTTAAGCATACTTACAAATTCTCCTTTGCAAATACTGGCCAATGTAAAGCCAATAAACATTACAACAGCAAACTTACTTTTCAATTTTGTTTACAGACACATTGTGCAGTCATATAAGCACCAGGTCATTCCATCTGAAAAGTTATTACCATACTACCAAGTGAATGTCTTTATGTTATCGAGAACATGTTGTTTCTTGAGGTTTTATTAAACAGAGTGAAAGGATGACTTTCCTTATACTTATCAGACCAGACGGGTCTATCAAGAATTAATATGAAAAAGCCCAACATGCATACTTTTCTGCAGATAAATGTACTCTCTCTGCATACTGAATAAATGACGACCATATTTCTATTGGTTTACTGTTCTGTCTAGATTGACTTGTCTCATCTCCTTGGGCTGCCTCTTACAAGCACTAGAAAAAATAGGGTCCCCTTGTCAGAGCAGTGAGCCTGGTGAAGTGCTCTGAACTGGCTGTTAAGTGGCCAACCTTTCATGACTGTAGTAGGAAGACTAAAGGTAGCTGTGAAATCCTCTCTGCCCTCTGTCAGCAACTCTGCTGCGGATACTTGTTGATATTCCATAAAAACCAATTATATTTCAAAATCAAAGAAAACCTGTTTTCCCTTTCTCAATGAAAAGTTACCAATTGCCTTGGCATTCACTACCTGATGCGAGATTAAATCATTATTTGAGTATGTTGAGGAAGATCAGCAAATATCAGCTAATAATGTATATTACAAATCTTAGGATTTGGTTTCATTTCATTACAATGTTGAATTTAAAAGGTTGCTAAAAATGGGGTAAAGTGAGTGGGAAGCCCAAACCCTACACTAAATTAAAGCAGCTTTAACTTTGGAATGGGCAAACCCTGATACAGACCTTCACCAACTCTGAGTCCTGTTTCTGTGGCAAGTACTAAACAACAACCTCCCAGTACTGTAATATTTCTAATTTTGGGCATAAATTCAAATTCTTATTTGACATCACCTTCATACCTTAGCTGAATGTCCTTGGAGCAATGGACATATCTGCTTTCCCTTTCTCATTTTTTTTCTGTATGTTTGTGAACTTCTTTCCTCAGCTGAAAGTATATGTCATTGGTCCAAGAGAGTTACTGCCCAGAAGTAACTGCTCTTAAAGGATTAAGAATCCAAATATAGTGTGGTAAATAAAGAACAAAGGTGACCCTTGTGTATGCACCACCTTTCCTACAACAACAGCCAAGGTTTTTGATGGTTTCTTTCCCATTGTCCTTCTTGCCTTTAACTATATATCCTGTCTCCTAGTTTAAAACACAGCTTTTGATAATATACAGATACAGATAGAAATGCAGATTAAAAGGATATAGAAATGGGAACATCAAGAGATAAAGAAAACGCAGTTGATGCAATAGAAAAGAGTTTTATATCAGTAACTGCGTGCACAAATAAAGCAATACCTGCAACTATATTAGTACCGGTTAATAAATGTATTACATCAAGGAGTACGACTGTGAGTGGTGTCAGTAGTTTATGCTCCTACCAGAGTTCAAAAAACAGTAAGTTTCATAGCATGCCACTGTCTGTTAATCTAAAAGGACTTAAAAAAAAAAGAAAGAGATTGCATTTCTGTGGCAAACAAAAAGTTGCCCGTGTCACTCAGTGCCTAAAGTGACTTTTGCATGGTGACTTAAATCTTTCCACCCAAAATAAGACCTCAAGAGAAAGGCCATTGAGCAAAAGGACAATGATTTATGTATTATGTATTTATGAAGGGAAAATATACCTGAATTACTAGAGGGACTCTGCAGCAGAGTTTGAGAGCCCCGTGCTGTATCTTTGCCCTTACAGTCTGCGCATGCAGGCTGGACCACAAGCCCACGTGCTCCCTCTAGACTGTGAGGGAAACAGTAGTTTTTATACCCTTCTCCACCCCCCTCCCCAGACATAAAATAAAATTACTGGTATAAATGGGAATAGTTTTGCTGGGGCCTACTAACAGGAAGGAGCCCACAGCAGTTAGGAAATGACCTGTTGCAGTGGGGCATTCATTCCAGCAAGTGGTGGAGCAGGCAGAGAGGCCATAGACAGCTCTTGCTCCCTCTTCCGACATATTCTAGAGGGGAACAAGAAATCCCGTTTCTTTTGTTTTCTTCCTACCCTTCAGTTTATAAGTGCACTTGGCTGTATGCCGGCTTATATATCCAATCCATGTAACAGTGCTTTTACTCTGTCAAGAACAGCTATCACTAAAAAAAGCATCCTCACAACATTCACATAAGGCTTAGCATCCCCAGAAGACAAAGAGGAAACACAGAGGTTGTGATTTGCCCGGGACATAATCATTGGAGTATACAGAACAAATCTTCTCCTGCCCTTTCCACTATCAGATTTCACAAAAAATATCCAAAGGTCTTTTCATTCCATGTCAAAATAAGCACAGATTTCAAAACCTCGACACTATTAGTGAAAACAAATCTTTATTTCCTGCACAGAACTCCTGATCTATACCTAATTAACATGTGACACACGCTAAAGTGTTGTGCTTGGCAATTCCATTCTGTTTATGTTCTTACAGATATTTTCTGATGTGGACTAATCCCTTCATCCACTGTCTCCCAGTGGCTGATGTGCCATCCTAATAAATGGGAATCAGGAGTCTCTTTCCTGTGGAATAGTTTTTCTTAGCATTAGAATGGAGTTTAGTCTATTAAAGCTAAATCCAAATAATATTTCCTCTCCCAACAGTTCTGCTGTGTTCCCTCCCTTCATGCCTATAACCAGGCGTGAAAATTTACTTGCTGGCACATCCTAGTTCTAAGAAGGTGCAAAATGGAAATTATTAAACAGCACAATTAAAATATGAGTCATCACCAGTGTTTAGCCTAAATTTTCACTTCCCTGCCTTACTGGGTTCAAATGAAACTTTAAAACTCAATGCCATAGTTGCATCCGCAATAGCCTGATCTTACATATATATATCTATACATATTTACACACTTATAATTGCATATGGGAAGACAAATAATATTGCCATTTCTATTACACTTACTCAGGCCACACTGTTTTTTCAACATGTGGATAATTTTTCTGATGTTTGAAACTTTCAGTCCAGTATTTACTATGAAAAAAGTAACTAAAAGCAACAGTGACAGGTTTTTAAACTTATTTATGCGCAACATTTAATAAACGTTGAGTAAGAGCTTCTGTTACTAGCTGGGAACGCTTTTTTTTTTTTCCTCAGGGAAATATGCTCAAAGTACAAGAAAAATGCCCAACAGAAAGACTTGCCTTCAGAGCTTGTGCTTGGATGTAGAGGAGCAGAGCAAGTTGATGGCATGAGAGCATGTATGGCATGTTTAATGTGGTAGGACCTTGGCTTTACCTGGGTCTCAAGCCTTCCGGGCAAGGTGAGGCAACCCTGCCTGCCTGCGTGTCTCCATGAAGTCATGACAACAGACATTTGATCAGACCAAATGTCTAAGACACTGCGCTGTTGATCTCTGCTTTTCTGGCGAGATTTAGTACATAGGTCATGTGCTAGGCACAGAGAGTGGCTAACTTGGTTTGGGGAGGAAATGTCTGTGACATTTCTTCTGCGTGCACTTCTAGCCTTGACACTACAACGGCCAGTGACGGGACAGCAGCTGTGATCTGTAACAGATGTGCTCTGTTTCATTTCCTGCCCGAAACCAGGAGGGACTCGCGCTGTGTGAGCTGCAATCTAGCGGCTGTGCCGGAAGAAAAGATTCACTCATTAGAAGGACAAACACTGACACTGGGAGACATCAGAAATGCTGAGGAACTGGCTACCAACAAGAGAAAAAAACAAACAGAAAAGCAGGCGGGTAACATAACCCTATGTATCCACCAGAGGCAAGATGAAAAAATGACATCCTACACAACTGCAGCCAGAGGAAAATGGCATGATTCTGCATAGTGTTAGCTCCACAGCACTAGAAGGACCTAACCACAACCAGTCTTAGACGGAAATATCTGAAATATCTTCAGCTTTCAGAAAAGTGAGATGGTATCACTGAACGAAGCACCAAGGAGACATATTGAGGTGACAGGGTGGCAGAGAGCAGAGTGCTCCTCTGTGAGATCCCTAATCCTTGAGAGGGAAACTGGAAGAATCGTCAAGGGATGGGTAGGTATCAGGATGTCTCTCTGCAACTCCAAGATGAGATAGGCTCTTGCAAGCCTACTAGTGATGGTCACTACAAGTGAGAATGCTTCACACAGTTGCTCATGGACTGCATGCTGGCCCTTGCAATGTCGAGCCAAAAGTAACTCTTGAGCATCAGAGCTGACTCCTAGGCTAGGCCCAAATCTGAGCTGCACCCTCAGAGCCATGCTGATGCAGGGGCTGCCACGTAATCCAGGCATCCAGCTGCATGGGGCGGGGAGAGAGCCACTTTGAAATGCTGAGGCTGATGTTGCTGCATCACTCAAATTCAGCTACAAACTCAACATCCATCCTTCATGAGAGCACACTGTGGAGCACTGTCGTCTGCTGCCTATGTCTAAACTCCTTTTTGTGCAGCTCCTGCACAAAGGAAAATTAAAGCTATGGAGGATGAGAAAATTATGTCCTGTCCCTCCCCATCCCATTTTCCAAATTTAAAAGTACTGGAAGGCTGATGAGGGCCAGAAATATCCACATAATCTTCTCAGGAGCCCTTCTTATCCTACCTATTAGGAAAGACAGATAGCAGAAGATGCTAGAAATAAAACCCTGAGTGCGTAAGGATGTTTTTCTAAAGATATGCTTCCGTTCAATAATAGATTTTAGACTTGAAGTTGATAGACAGGGGAAATCCTGTACTAAGCCACAGTTCATGTTATGTATCAATTCAGTTCTAGATCACAGTGGTTCATTCTGATCTTGAAATCTAGAAATGGCTCCTTATTACAGAGGACAAATACAGAAATCTGTCTCTCTGTCGTGTTCCGTTAGATTTGTAATCTGTTATGTTAAACAAAGCCCTTTCTCACACAGTAATGGAAAGAAAACTATTCCAGCCCTGCCTTTTCTCTCATTTAAAACCACAAGTTTTCACAGCCTGAATGCCCTGCCCCGGATCCCAAATTGCATTTCATTTTCTGGATTCGTAACCCCTCAGGGGAGGGGTGAACACCACTCCGTTCTGTATCGGGATTTGTCCTTTGACTGGTTAAAGCTGGCTACCCGGCAGTGCCAGCTTGGTGACAGACCTCAAAACCAAGACTGAGGCACAGATTTTCAATACTGCCTTCTTACCTTATACCCTGTCATTAAAAGTAATGTGAGCCTATGCCTCACAAATTTTAACTATGGTTTTTCTGACTCTAACCAGACCAATTGCTGCTTGGACTCGACTCTGTACAAGCCAACTGCCACCAACACATGACTTTTGCTGCACCTGGACAACCCCATCATCCTTGGATGATGCCCTCAGTGACACCTGTGCAGTCTTCCATTGTTTTGAACAACTGATAATATAGGCACAATCTGGATAAACCGTGGCTGCAAAAATGTCCTTACCTAAAAATTCTGTCCCTGATGCATGAGACCACAAGAAGCCAGTAAAGCCGATGGTAGCAAGCAGGTAGAGCGTGTACTTCAAAGGTAACCACATTTTAATCAGTGAAGGTACAACTGATGTAAATGAAATCAAATTCATGCCCTCAGTTTTGTGTCAATAATCAGAAAATAGGAGTCTACAGAGGGTGAACACATTTTATAGCTAAAAATGTGATATTTTAAGTTCTTGTTTACTTTAAGGTACTTCCAGTGAAACCAGCCTGTGTATTACAATAAATGCTTGACATTTGTAAGTCTCCCTTCTACCAAAGGCCTCTAAGTGCTTTACAAACTGTGTGATATATAGAGAACTCAGGAGCTGGTCTGTTGTCAGGGTTCTGGGATGGGTCTGGATCTACATCTGAACTTTCCCAAGTCCACAAGTGTTCAGACTTGGGGTACAGCCTGGGTCACCACCATTGTAGGCCCGAAAAGCACAGGTGGTTTCGATCACACACTCCAGTCCAAATGAATCAAGAAAAGAAAACATTTTACCTCTTGATTCATGCAAAGCAGATTTGAAGTAAATAACAGAAAATGGCTAGCTTAAGTCTACTTTGCTCCACACTTTATTGTCTTTTAAAAGAAGATGAAAATATTGAGGAAAAGTACTTTAAAACTGACCCTTGTGAGTAAAACTTCATTGTGGAAGTGGTCCAGCTAGTCTAAAAAGTAGACGTGAGAAGTTCAAAAAGGTGTAGATTTTGGCTATTATTAAGCTAAAAAGAAGAAAAAGTAAATAACTGATCCGGCAAGGATTACTTACTTTCTTTTTAATATATCTGTACTGATTAAGAATGACTAAATTGATATATTTTCCCCTTTTTTGTCCAGATAAAGTCACTCTTGGGCTGAGATCTTCCTTATAAAGTTTCAGCCTGGAGCACATTTTTACAGCTGAGTTATTATCCTTAAAATATGAGTTCATACTGGAAATGCTGGCAGCCCTCTTAACTATTGTATAGCACTGAGCACAGCTGTAACATGTTAAATATGTTGAAAGTACATGGTGGGAACAGAGTGGCTCAGAGGACTGGTAACAGAATAGGGAGTCTCAATGCTGGGTCACCAGGTTTGGTCATTGCTGCGACTGAAAGTCATTATCAAGCTACAGCTGTTCAGTTATGTCCAGGCATCATCTACCCACAGAGAAACTCTCCATCACAAAAATAGATTACTGCAACTGGTGATGTCCAACAGCCTTCCCAAGGATTGCAAAAGTGGGGGGGATGCATCCCCAGAGCTGCATCCTCGCAGGTTAGCTCCAAGGTGAAGAGCACTAATGGCACAGAGGGGAGAGGTTTGCACAGTCACTGCCCCGCATGCTGCCTGGTCTTTGGAGGGTTGTTCATCAGCAGCCGATCGCTACTGTGTCTTTTCAGGGCACTCTATTTTATCAGAAGGTTGTTAACCACCAAAGACTCATCCCGAAAGAGTACATTTTCAACATTAGTGAATGGACCACATCCATCCCATCATGCTACCAGTTTCAGAGGAATTCTGGTGACGCTGGTTAAATGAAGGCAGAAAGCAGATGACAAAGTACTTCTTCAGCTCCCCAGTTACAGTAATGCCTAGAATGACCAAATACTTTATTATTACCTCTCTCTACATTGATAGATGGCAACCTCTTGCTATTTGCATCAAATTATAATCCATTTCAGCCTACCCCAAAACAGCAGTCAATTTTGCATAAGCAGATGAATGCAGAGAGTTCTGAATTTCTCAGAATCAGGCTGCTGCTTGAGTGCAGCCTTTTGTCATAAACCAAAGTAGCCAAAAAAGTAGCCAAAGCAACATGGGGAAATGAAATCCAAGTTTGCTGCTTCAGTTTTCTAATGTGAATGGATTTATTGGAGTAAATTAGGTAAGTCTCTCTGGTTCACATTTATCCATACATGCTGCAGTAATCGCTATAAAAAGCTTTGATTTATTATAGCTTTTTGGTGCACTGCCATTTCCTACCAGTCGCTGTGTACAAGCCCATGTGAATGCACAGGAGTCAGATCCTGACATATGATGAAGACGTTCTTCACTCCGTTATGGCTTTGTGTCCTACCCACACAGTCTGATTTGCAGAATTTTAGGTAGAAGTCAAAGACGTTTCTCTGCTTTCCTGAATATCTTTCAGCTATTTGAGTATTGTAGAGGTGCTCAGTTTTCTCTGGAAAAAATCTTTATGCCTGTTTTATTTTCTCTGGCATCTAGAAATCAAACTACCATTGCGGTCAACACTAATTTCAGAGGTCCTAAGGATGAGCCAAGAAAGAGCAGTTCAAGAATTGTCAAGGTCTTTTTCTAAACCCTACATTTACACTTACCCAACAGAAGTCAGTTCTTCAGGCTACAAGGCAGCTGACTAGGAACTGCCTACTACCAAATACTGCTGTGAAAATGTCTCAGACAACATACAGCACCTTGCTCTGCAGCCAACAGAAGAATAAGCTGGTGGCCCACTACGGTGGTAGATGTACCAGAGCGAGTCTTTGACCCAAACTGGATGATCAGCCTTCTGGGAAGCACAGATTGGGCAGCTGAGTCTGCCATGAGTTCAGGGAGATGCCTTTTACACGAAGGTAAGAAGATCTCTATGCTTTGGAGGAATAAATCATAGTATAAGCTAGAGAAAAAACAGGCCAGCTGGACGGTATACACATATTGCTGAGATGAACAGTAAATTATTTGGAAAAAACACTTTGAGGGAGAATAAAACATCCTGTGAATTCAGGTCACACTTGGCACTTAATTGTGACCAAAAGAATGAAAAAATTGGAGCTGTCAAAATGTAATGTTTCCACCATATTTCAAAATGACATGTCATTTCAGAATTTATCTAAATTTGAAGGGAAAAAAAGCTTAAAATTAGTTCAATAACCCAGAAATGAAAACAGAAAGATTATAGATATTGTGTCTTTGTTCTTCTTCTCACCCTCTCCCTACTCCCTAAGTTCTCTCCTGGAGTGGAGTCAAAACAACATTTTCACAACTTTTTCCATGTCACTACCCTCTCCCCCTGCACGTCTTCACTTCAAGACAAGTTTTAGAGTTATTATTTGATTCTGCCCACAAAGCCAAATTTTATTATTCACAGAGTACTATATATGTAATAGTCTTGTCAGTCCTAGCCAGAGGCAAAGGGTAGCCTCAGAGGAAAAGGAAACAAAAAACATCCAAAGGAAGATAAGTAGGAACGAGATGATAGGCAAATGGCTAATACTCCCATCTTTTCTTGAGAGCTGTGTGGATCGCAAAAAGAGCACTCTAATTAATTCCAGAGTGACGGGGACTCGAGGGCTGGACTCTGTGCACTGCATGCTTGTGAATCTTCATTCCATGTGAACCCCCTTCCTCCAAAAACCAAACAAACCCTTGTTTTGTCTTTGACATCAAAAGACACAACATAACTAACGGCAGATGTTCTGATAAACTCCAGTAGAGACCAACCTCTTGGAAGCCATATTTCTGTTCTGCAGTGGCTTTCCCAGGCACACAGAAAATCCATTTGTGGAACTGAAAAGTACATGAAATGGTTTTTCTGGTAGTATTTCTTGTGGTATTTTCTGGTACTATTTCTACTATCGAGGAACTGCAGTATCATGAAAGACCCTGCTTTGCGGTGCTTCAGCCCTGTGTCACTGCAATTAATTATAAATGCAGGGAAGTAATGCAGAAATTCACAAGCTTGAAGCATAAAATCAGAACTAGATGAGGACAAATTTTTAGCAGAAGCTGTTCGCAGTTTCAACGGTTAAAACCTCCATAATCCAACAATCACAGTAATGTACAGATCTTAGTTTAGTGAATTTGAAAAATTTGGCCTGAAATCCTGGCCCCACTGAAATCAGTTAGGAGTTTTGTCACCGACTTGAATACTACCAGGATTTCACATTGTTTTAATCCTCAGAGACAGACGCCAAACTGTACATTACTATGCAGGTATCCAATAGATTTTTATACCACAGACAGATTGTAATGAATTAATTATCCCAAGCAGCGATGATTTTGCTCTTGTTTTCAGATTCAGACCATAATTCAGTGATTTTTTTTTTCAACAGCCCCATTTTAAATTTTGTGTTATTTTTATTTTCTGCAGTACTTGCCATACAGGCAGCCTATGGCTGCCTGCAGACTTGTTTATTCAAGACACAAAATCTTATTTTATGGCAAGACAGCCATCTTGTCTAGAAGCTGAAGTAATTAATAAAGATAAGGACAACCAACCTGGGAATGGGAAGGCGGCAAGTGTAATAACAACTTCTAGTATGAAACCATCTAATAAATACTTGTTATGCGCACTGAGAACAATCCTTAGTCTGAAATGTTGCCATAAATTATTCATATGAAAGTTTTGGACAGTATTTATGAAGATAATGATCTCTTTGCAATTCATGAACAAAAGTGGGGGGAGGGGTCAATCCCCAGAATAAATTGCAACATATAAATCCACCAGCTGTAGGCATAAAGTACTGATGCAGAGATTCGCTGCAGAAATTGTAAAATAATCCCTGTGCGTTCTCTCTTTCCAGAAAGACAGCTTTGAAGAGCAACTGCAGAGCCAAATAATTTAGCATATACTCATTTGCTGTTCTTAACCAGAGCACTAATCACAAGTTAGGAATCAAAGCCTTTGGACTATAATGGGTGAATCAAATCAGAACTGTGCACAGCATTAGCCCTGGTCTGCTTAAAACTAACAGCAAGCAAGCGTGAAACCTTTGTCAATACAGACCGCAAGGGGTTGTTGCAAGTTTGGGAAACATTGATGTACATTTTTGTTTGATGTACCAAACTGCTTTTCCTCAATTGAGGATCCATACTGAGTGACTAGGTGGTTTAAAAAGCTGAATGAATTTCACAATGGCAAAGTTTACTTCCAGTACATTTATTTAATGGCTGAGGCAACTGATGAAAGGGAAATAAAAATCTGATGAGGAGAAAAAAAACTAGACTAGAATCTAGACTCCCCCAGGACAATTTCTTGTGCTTTGTATCCTCTGTACTGACAGACAACATATTTGCTTTCTAGCTAATTACCAACAAGACTAAAATTTTACATCTTTCATGTGTATGAGAGCAAAGAATATTAGGAAATAAAAGTAAGATTAACATAATTGTCTTGTACAGCTATAATAAGCTATGACTACGTATATAATCTGACACCCTGCTCATCAGGAAAGCATAAACTAGAATCAATTGAACTAAACAAGAATCTTGTTTAACTTTGTTTCCTCAGCAGCTTCTCACCTCTCCTGATACCCACCACTGGATCACAGATGCAAAGCCAGGAAAAATGGCCTCTCCCATCTGACGCCCTGAGACCCACGGGAGCTCCTGCTTCAGTTGTTGAGCCTTTAAAAAAAAATGTAGCTGCCTTGTGCAGACACAGCGGGCCATTGACAAGGAAGGAACTAAAGGATCTCCAAGTCCAAAACCACATATCCCTATTACGTACTTGATCTAAAGGATTAACTTCCATTTATTTCTTTTACTACTATTGTCTACCTTATGTGCACACACATATTGGGCACCAACCCTCTTTGGGAGCATGCTTTGGTAGTGCAGCCTTTGCCTATTATGCATATAGGATACAGTTCTCATCTATCATATCTGTGTGCTAGTTAGTATGCTCACTTTAGAAAAAAAAAAGAGAGGAACCAGTGCTTTGGTATATACCTGCATCTAATTCATCCTTACCATGGCTAAAATACTGTGTTAGGAATATCGCATTTTCTTTAAACCATCTACGAGAACAGTACTGCCCTGCAATAACCAATAAACACCTGGATTTGATTGATCTGTCTTCAGCCTTTATACACATAGCATGTTTGTCTACTCCAGAAATTTCTAGTATTCCTACTTCCTCATCAGCTCAACTGTGAGAAAGAAACCAAAGGCAGCCAAAATTAAACTGCCTCGTAAGAGTAAAATGGGGTGGGAACGTTTGAATCGCTTCTGCTCATTCAGGTGACGTGAAAGGTCTACTTCTGGCTAGGAGCTGTGAGCTACTCCTCAGAGCAAAACCATTTTGAAGGTTTTATTTGTCATCAGGTGGCAGTGACAATGAAAAACGTCTATTGCACTTCAAGACAGCTGGTAATGAAGCAGTGCGAGGAACGACTGACAGAATAACAGTTACTGTACCAGTGTAGCTTCTAAGTTTTTACAGCCACTCAGCTGGAATTATACCATCGTATTAAAAGTGGTTTAGGGTATAAAAAACATTTGGTACAGAAGGGCTCCCTCCCTCCCCATTGCCGTAGCAGGAATCAGAGTAACAAAATTCAGGAAAAGCAGGTCTTTTGCTTGATTGAATTTAGATATTTTTACTGTGTAGTTTTGCTTTAGTTCACACAAGGGCAAGCCTGAAAATGTTTCCTTGCTGACAACTGCCTCATTCAGCACCCTTGCAAGCAGCTCCCAACAAATCACAGTCTTCAAAGGCACATTGTTTTTGTTTGTTCTCATTGTAACAGATGTTTTGTATCATGTACTTCAACGAACTAATTCATCTGCAGAGGACCGCCTACTCTGGCTGGTGTGCATCCAGCTGTGGAAATAGCTCAAGTGTCATCTGTGGCCACTTTCATTCCATTCTTCTGATCTCACAGGATCTCAGTGACCGCATCCAAGCCCATAAAAAATAAACAGACCTGAGAACATCCTTTTAAAAAATTTCCAGCGGAGGAGTAATGCTACTCCAGGCAGGAAGCCTTTCTGGAAAAAATGTAACTGATGCTGAAGGAAGATTCACTCAGCTCTGGAAGTCTCCTCCAAAACATGCTGCTTTTATCATACAAACTACCCAGTCAATATTAAGAGGCACTGAAGCAATGTCATGTGTGATTTTGATGGAGCTGAGAGCTTCTGACTAACTCAGTGCCATATCAATTAGCCCGAGCACCAGGCAATCAATCACCACTTCTTCTCTAAATGTACTGAGCTTCCATTAGAAGCTGCAAATACCGTGAGGCTAGTTCATCTCAACACACTGAGCACTTTTATATACTGTGGGCCTACTGTAATATATTTCTGTAGCAGAAACAAAATCAATCTGAATTGCTTTGGAGTGGAAGCATATCCCATTAACAGCTGTGCACCAAGATTAAAATGTATTAGTGGATAAAAAATAGTCTACGTCTGTAAGAAGTCAATTACTGCTTTCTTAAAAGTGACCAAATAAAACATCAAATACTAATAAAGAATAGACTTTCTGAAAATGCCTTTAAAATCAGCTGGGATCACTTCATCACAAGTTAAAACATGCCTGGGATGGTGCAACCATTCCTTGATTAGCTTCCTTAGAAGAAGGAGCAACAAGTTGCCTTCTGAATTTGTTGAAAAGTCGACTGCAGTTTCCCACAGGAAATAAGCAGTTCCTGATAAGATGCTGATCATACTCTTCAATATCAGATCCACTGGGTTTTCTAATTACTTTCAAACCACTTAGTCAAGTCACCCATTAAGAGGAAATGATTCAATTGCAGATCCACTGAAGTGAGAAACTAGGTGACCAAAACTCCTTGTGGAGCTTGAATTATCCACCTGTGTAAGAGGGCTCACAATATGTCAAACCAAGTAGTTAATTTCGGTTTTGAGAAGCAACTGTGGCTATATTTAATTAGACAGCTTGGCAGGATTTTTAATATTGTACAACACCAATTATTGGAATATTTCAGAAACATTTCAGAAGCCTTTGAAAACCTTCAGGAAAATTAGAGCCTTATATCAATCATCAGAACTGATTCATCACTTTTAGGAAGTTGCATTCCAAGTCTCTTAACTCTGCAGAGAAAATTTTAAAACTTGCTGGCAACTGTCCTATATTTTTGAGATGATGATTCATCTTTTCACTTCTGATCAGGCCTATTTGCTATAAACTTGCTATTTGGGTATACCTACGGGTCAGCTGCTTCAAGGTCTAAGCAGATCACTGCAGAAGGCCTGAACAGCTCGCTGCAGCTCATGACATTTACTGTAGTTCCTAAGTCGGAGGTCAGCAAAATGGACTCACTCACAGCGAAGCTAAACAATTTCACATTAGTGGGCACTGACTTCACAGCAACTAATTAACCAATGATATCTAGGGTAAAAATGGGTGCCTGACAGAAGACTCTTGGGATTTTAAGTCTTTGTCTGCCACACATTCTAACCTTCTGCTGATTCTGCTGTTGCTTGTCTTGCTTGGCTTGGGCTTCTACTTTGGAGCATGTCATAATGATAGATAGCATTCTTTGAAATAGAGAAAATACTTCTCAGAGGGAAACCACCGCATTTGAGCAAAACTATTGTCCTTTAGGGCATATAACATACAAAAGCAATGCCTGTGACGTGCCTATGACTTATACTGGATATTGGAATTATTAACTTCAAAGAGTTCTGTATTTATCCACAAGAACTTTACCAGCACAAAAGAGTTAACACAGCCTTTTCTTCTGTGAGAAGAAGAATAAATATGGCATAATACCCAGTCACATATTGTCCCAGCTTGGCCAAGAAGATGAAAGGAAAGAGCAAGGCACAGTCTCATACTTCACTTGACGCAACAGCACTCACGGCATGCTCCTACTTACTCCTTTACTTGTCTGTTGAACAAAATGATGAAAAGAGGCTCAGAGAAGATTTGAATACACTGCATATTGGGGAGGCAAGCAGATATCATCACAAACAGATCATGGCAAATTACCATAGTCCACACTCTCAAAGCCATGACCTGTATCACTGATTTTTATCTGGAAGACAGATTTGAATGGCATGTAAAACTCCAGGAAGAATGACAAATGAACACAGCTGAACATCCAGTTCCCATGCAAGGAAGTTCTTTTAGATTATGGTACCCAAAACTCCTCAAGCTCTATTCCAAAATCTTTACAATGAGCTCACCTGGCTTATAGCACAAACACCTCCAATATGTTTTTTCTGAATGGATGGCAGTTACATACATAGATCTATTTATATTATCCCTGTGGAAACATCTGTGATTGCTATGCACTGAAGTACAAAGCCCAGAATCTCAAAGATGTGCACATCACCTATGCAGTCCCAGCAAAAGGTTTCTCAGTGTTACAGCCAAAACTGAACTTTGTCACCCAAGGGTAAATGGTCTGGCTTTGCTACCTTGGAAAGTGGAGGCAAAACAAAGGAAAGGCCAAAACTAGTACGGAGGTCCTGGGAGCTACTCCAGGAAAGTCACACCTGCCTTTACCATGAACACTGCATGGATTGAAGGTAGGTTTGCTGCTGTGAGTCCAAATCTGAGCACTGAGCCCAAACTCTCTCTTGGCAACAGCAACAGTACCAAGACTACCTTTCAAAGACCATCTTCCCCCCATCACCCTGCTCTAAGCAACTGCCAAAAATTGGCTCTATAGTCACATCCTATTGAAACCAACATGCCCAAGGTGTTGAATACCTGCGAAGATTTAGGCCGAAATGTTATAAAATTGGATATCAAGTGGAGGTTGAAGATGTCAACTGGGTATTACTGTCTGTAGAAGGCAACATGAAACCAGGGGAATTGCACAAGTCTTCCCCTTCAAATTCTTGTTATTCCTGTGCTGTTCCTGGGGGAAGATGTGGCCTGTCACAGCTTTAGCTGTCATGATGAGTGGCTTTGCTTGCTGAACTTGGAGCAGGAGTTAGCAAGGGAGCTAATACAGCTTTGCTACTTCCACAGACATGAATCAGGTAGAAAGGGTGCTGCATCTGCCTGTCTATCAGAAACACAAACCGCTCCTGACAAATGTCCACCCCCTCTTCTCCCTGAAGGAAGACCTGTGACAAGCACCAGGAAATGCTCATTGCATCAAACACTTCATCCCCATTTAAAGTAAGTACACCTAGAGCAATGCTCTCCTTTCCACAGAAATGACATGGCCTGCCAGCAGGAAGAAATGTCAGTGGTGGAGTGCATACAACCACGCTTTTCCCAAAACACTGCTGGTGCTCTGGCCCACTGGAACCCGGGGTTAGCCAGGAGCAGTTGTGGCAGCGTGGATGGACCAGCTTTACAACGTCAGGTCTCTCCCCTTACCTACCAATAGAAAATATGCCTCTAGCCTCAACCCCGTCAGATGTGGGACATCTGTGAATGTGACACCCACCCTCTTGGCTGGAGGCAGGCGATAGACTAGTAATTTCCAAAGCTGCAAGCAGGAGTTTTTTATTGATCGCACTAAAGAGGAAGGCTATCAAGCTGGGAGCTGAGACAGACTCACATCCTGTGTGGATTGGGCAAAGAGGGGGTGCATAATGATTTACAGATTGCCGTACTGGAAAAGTACAAAGGCTGTTTGAAAGCAGGCAGTTTGCTGTGTGAATCATATGTAAGTCTCTTGTCCCACCACGGAGATCAGTAGCAGGGTGTCAACCCTGTGACCCTCAGCTTGGAGCTGAAGAAATCATCCAAGTTATCCTGGACTGAGCCCTGGATGAGGACTCTGCACATGTTTTTTCTCTGTGAGTTATACAGCTTTTTAGGAGGCAGAAGTAGACATCTGATAATGAGAAACCCAATTGTCTTCCTGCTTTGGGATGTGTGTGTGGTTTGTGGCATGTAGAGAAAAGGTAACTTCCACTCGATTGCTCGCTCTGAAAAGCACAGTGCTGAAGGGCTACACCTGGGATTTGGGATGCATGTTAGAGACAGGGGCTCTCCTGGGCAACAAGGCCTGCAGTGACGTTACAAAACCTCCCAGGTAACTTATTTAAAAGGCATGGAGTGGGAAGGCTGTTCAGCAGACATCCTTTAACCAGGTATGCTCAAGGCTGTACTCAGTAATAAGAAATAACAAATTGCATTTAAACCACAGTTAGAAGAAGTGAAATTTCAACCCCTAATTTCCACCTTCCTTTTAACAACAGGCCATTTGATAAGAAAACCTACCCTGCTGGAAGTGCATCTCTCTTTGGCAGGTAGTCCAAAAAATAACCATTCAGTGGTTTCACTAAATAACAACTCGGCACTCCTTCAAAATTCTTCAGACTCTGTTGATCTGTCACTGTGTTATACAACTCATTCTTCACCAATCCACTATGAAACAGTCAAAGAATGTTCAGTGTTTATACTATTATATTTCACTATTTGTTTTCACAATCACGTAAGAAAGAGGTTGAAACCATGCTCTCAACAATGTTGTAGATATCACTGATTCATAACAAGGAGCTTTTCGGCACACACTTTTGAATGCATGAACTTAGAATGGATTTATTCCTAATTTACACCAGTTTGAGAGGAAAACAGGGCCACAAGGTTACAACCTGAAAACTCTAACTAAGCAATCACTCCACTTCACTTCAGTGGGACTGGAATCACTTTAGGAAAGATACACGTGATTTGATCTACATTTGCCTCTGTACTGCAAAGCTTAGGTCAATATTACATTCTTTATAAAGACATTTGAACTGAAAAGAAAGTAATTTATCTAATAGAGTAAAAAATGAATGGCAAATATTGTTAGACCTGACTACATTCAATAATAAGCTATTACTTACGATATCTTGGATGTTTCTAACTTCCAGGATGTCAAATCACAGTCTACATTTATACATTGATATAAAAAAACCTGTTAGCACTGTCTCTGCAAAAATAATTTAAAAATAATTATGTTATTAAGATGCTTCACCAGTTACAGTCAAGGAGGTGTTAATTAGTCAGCCACTTACTCAGACAGCTCAGTAAGTTTATCAGGAATGAACACAGAAGGGAAAAAAAAAAAGACAAAAACCCTATATCTAGAGGCCAGAAGTAAGATTCGCTAAAAGTCTATCTGAAACTTTGCAAATGATATTCAAACACCTGACAAAAGGTTTTTCACATAGATAACTGAAACACAAGGACAGAACCCAGAGCTGGGCTCCCCATGCAGTGAGGATGGGGTACACGTTAAAGGTACTTCAGAAGTAGCCCCAACAGGATAAGGACACTGCCTCAATTTCCCACACGAGCCATCAGACAGCAGAGGCAGCTTTCTGAGAATGAGAGTTTGGGCAGAGGAATGAATACAGTCAAAGGAGAGGAAAAACCCAGAGAAGTCACTGAACTCAAGGTGCGGGTGACGTGAAATGAGGAACCAGGACTCGATCATCTCTATTGCAGAGCAATGGAAGAGCTGGCACACATAAGCACAGGTCCAGTGGCCAGGACTAAGGGATATTAATGAAGACAGAACATACATAAACCAAAGATAGAGCTACCTAACCTCATTTTTTAAAATAAAATGACCTAGTTTCTAGACAAAGGACATGCAGCAGATCTAAGCTCTCTGAAGGTCAATAAAGTATTTCAGGCAGTGCTACACCAGAAATTACTAAATTTTGGGGATGATAAAGAATTTAAACTAAAGAGGAAATGACATCAGGTTGTGCTAAAAGACAAGCTATACTGCTTCAGTGGGAGGGTCACTAAAATCTCCACAAGGATTGTTCTCATCCAATATTTTTAATAATGCCCTTGAATAATACGATTTGGGGAAATAACGAAGTTGTGAGGCACGTTCAGTAAAGTGGAAGATTGAACTACCATACAGGAAGGATGGGATTAAACAGAGCAAGGCACAAATTCATGAAGACAATTAGGCTAATACGTGGTTTCCTTTATAACGTAGGAGCATTTGCTGGAAACCTGGAAGAAGGAGAAAACCTAGGTATATCAGTGAATTACAGGATGACTGCATTACTAAGGTCATGCGCACAAGGGAAAAAAGATGTTATTTTACAATGCAGCAAAGTACTCCCAGCAAAGAGAAGGAAGTATTAATGCTATTATACAAAATGTTGGAATACTGTGAGCAACAGCTGTCCCCAAAAAATGAATTCAAAGTGGAACAGATCCAAAGAAGGGTTATTGTCACAGCCAGAGGTACAAAATCCCTAAGTTACTGCAAATGCATAGTGATGTTGACATAGTTAGCCTAGAAAATGAAGATGCAGGTAAGATTTTTGTCTATAAATTAATGTGGTGAACATCCAGAAAGGAGAAGAGTTACTGAAGGTAGGGGAGAATGTTTGACCAAGAACAGATGGATGTAAAATGAATAGGAGTACCTTTAGGTTGGAAATTAAAAATGCAGTGCTAAGCCTCAGAGCAAAGGTGTTCTGAAACAAGACTCCCGACAGAATTATCAAGAGGCAAAAAATCAAACTGTTTAATCAGGTTTTGGAAGGGATTATATAGCAGGGTTCCTGGATACAGCAGGCATCACTGGTCACTAAGTCCTTAGAGTACATTATTATAATTTTTATGCAACTCCTGCACTAGATACAACATGATGTAATCATAAGTAATATACAGATTAGCTAGTTTCCCCTACTTATGTAAATTGGTCCTTGAATACACTTGCATAACATAATGGTAATTTATGGAAGTGCTTTTGTTCTAAGGATTAGGAAGGTGCCAGAGTCTCCTTCATCAACTCACTGCTGCAGGCGTGATTCTCTTCTCATTCTCACTGTTTCACACCTATGCAATTCAATTTTCTTAAGCAAAGTTAACTCTTGATTTATACTGGTAAAAATCAGATCCAATATTTCCCTTTGTAGCTAGGACAGGCTTATTTTAGTATTTAACAGGAAAACCCTAAATGTTAATAGTATCATTGTGAGGCTGTGTTTAGAGGCATCAGTCAAGATAGGCCCTTGTTCCACCAGACTTTTCACAAACATCTAGTAAAAGCTATTTAGTGGTATGACAGTTTTATAAACTAAATAGATGGGATTTAAAAAAAGACAAATGAGAAACTGAGGCTGAGAAGAAAGATGTTTTCTCCAAGGTCACACAACAGATCAGTGGCAGAAGAAAAAGTATCTGTCACTAAGTGCTCTAAACCTTTGTGCATCCTTTGAAACCAGTGCGAGGAAAGGTAGGCTCAGGTCAAAAAGGAGCTCTGGCAAGGATGAATATAGCTATACATTACATTTATAGCTGAACATCATGAAGTATGCATGATTTCCATTTGGAATTTGCTTCCAATAACAGTTGAATCCTCTGGGACAAAACCCCATATGAATACCACATTTTAAAAAACAATAAAACAGTAATTAACTTTGCAGTTTACACCTTGATTCTTACATAACCCCCTTCCTACCCAGTTGTATATAAAAGGACATCTTGTCAGTAGCCTAAAACTTTACTTGATCCTTCACTAGCAGGAATTCACATTTACAACTTCGACAGGTTATGCCAGTCTTTATAATTATTATTTTGGAGTCATCACAGTTACAGTGCTGTCCCAGCATTACTCTAGTTGTGTAACACAGCTGTTCCTCAATAACGCTCTTCTGGGTTCACAGGGCTGTTCCCTTCTCCAAAGCTGCCCAGTGCCTCATCTGTAATGGAAACGCTGATTTTCTGCAGTGCAGGGATGGGGTTTGGGAAGCCAAAAGGAGATCCAGGTTCCTTTCTGCTGGAGAACTGTTCTGCAGCAACATCCTCTATCCTGCACTATGGAAACGAGAACCACACCTCCATCACGGGAAAGGGACCCACCACTGTGTGCAGCAGGCACCCACAGTAGATCATTCCCAGCCTTGTCACCAACTAGTGTGAAACCTCTGTGCTCCCAGAGCACAGAGCTTATTCAAAGCTTTTTGCTGCCCGTGGCAGATGAAAATTGTTGCCTTTCCTTTCCACCCTCACAGAACTTGCAAGTTCGGCAATTGCACTATACGACCATCTGTGTTGCAAGTGGGCTTGTGTCCCACTTACTACACGCATATCATCTGATTTGCTTAAGCCAGCGTAGCAGAGCTCTCGCTGCAGAGGTTGGATAATATTAGCATCAACTGCAATGGACATTACCAGACAAAAAATAAGAGATGGTCCATGATGGAGGATAAACTTGAGAGGGCTGTAATATATATGTATCACGTGCCTCTCTAGTTCATGGCACACATATGCATGTGTAACCATAATGCAATACATGTGGCGAAATATTTGATGGTGAGCTAAACTGAGAAATCATCTGACAAATTTGTATCACATGCTTACCTAATTCACCACTCTGCTAAGCCCATTACTTTCTGCACACTCATTAATCTAACTCTTGGCCTATAATTAATACCATGTGCTTACGCAGTCCATCGCTCTCTCCTGATCCTATCACATTCTGCCTACTTATTAATCTACCACCTGGACAATAACTAACTTGACCAGTGCTAAACAAATGAGGCACTTTTTCTCAAAATGGCAAACACGATATATGAACCTTACAGTTTGTGTTCAGGTTTTTGACTTGGTGTAAATTTAAAACTTGAGGTAAATGCAAATCTACATGCAAGCAGAGACATTACATATATTATACGAAATAAATAAAGTATTAGTGATTTTCAGTCTTAGTTGATGTACGTGAAGTTGAAAAAGTTAAAACAGACTGCAGGCTTTGTACAAAATTAGAGATTGATTTTTTAAAAATGCACTACATTCTTCCACAAAAGGTATTCCAATGTCTATTGATTAATAACTATCTTTTAAAAAAACAGCCCCCTTTGATAAAACTTACTGCTTTTAACAGCTGTTGTGTTAAGAATTTTCTTGACAATGAAGACTGATGGTTAAGGGTGCATCTTTTCTGTTAAAGAGAAATCAGTATTCCATAACCTCAACCAGAATTTCCTGGCTTCAAAATCTCTGGGGTACCTTTCAAATTTAGTGTCAGCCTTCTTCTTTTCCAAGTATCTTTTTCATTTACGTTTATAGATTTGTTTGAAATATATATATGTTTTTTCCACTAACGTAAATGTCTTTAAAAAAATCTTAGACTGAAGGTTTATCCATTTAGTATTCACACTATCTGTAGAATATTTGAAAGAGAGAAAATTTTACTAGAACTTTTAAGCCTTTTTAGGATAAAACAGCAAAGCACAAGTTCCTCAAAGGCAAGGGCTTATCTACTGGAAACGCTTGTGTTTCTCCCATCCATGTTTTCTAAGTGAATCCATATGTGGTGTGTCTTGCTGCCAATCACAAAAAATGTCCAGTTTCACCAGGGGGCTCTAGCAGAGTGTCAAAAGGGGTTGGAAATCTAACTTGGATATACCTTTTTCTGCCATTCATATTAATCCGTATTAATTTCTACAACAGCAGAACAAATGACTGCAGCAATACTTTGATATGATTCCAGAAGAGCTCTATAATCAAGCATACAAACCCCTGAACTTGAGTACGAGCTGTAACTTGGGTGAATCGTTTACACCTATTTCCTTTTAGAGGCATGAGTTGGTTGAGCTTGGGTACTGCTTTTCTGACCTGGGTACTCTCCTCAACACAACAGCACCTGGCACTAAAGCGGGTTGGTAAGCGCGTGCTCAGCTGAGTCTGAAATTATCCATTTAGTCGCACTGGGACTATCTATATACAGCGGGTGCTGGGTGAGAGGCAGGCAGAAATGACCTCATGCGAGCCTGCCTGTCCCAAAGGAACATTGCCAATTACTGTCTTGATTATCAGAGTTATAGAATTGGCAGTCCTTGATTTTATGCCTCGGGAAACACTGGAATTAAAATTGTTCAGCAGAACTTTGGCACTGGTATTTGGTTAGTTATTTCAACCTCTAAACTCTTTAGCCTTAAAAGTTCAAGTAAGTTCATGTTCAAAGGATCTCTTAAAAATACACAGCTAAAAGTTAAAAGACTAGCTGGAGATTCCAATTTCTAAGGATTATTTCCTGTTTACTTTTCATACCAGCTAGCCAAACTCTCACATTTCATCTTGGAGGCAGGACTCAACTGTCTGCAGAGGACATACTTTGTTCCCTTACACTCAAACAGGCAAATGCAAGATGGACTCCCGGCTCTATTTGCTATAAAGGTAGAGCAACAACCGGGAGGTAGAGAAAGCCATCTTGGGAGAGGGACACTGAACGCAGCACAAGGAACTTCTTTGTTCAAGAGCATAGGAATCAAAACACTGAAACTGCTGTGGTATTTTGGGCATTATCCAAAACAACAGAGTAGCTAGTGAGAAAATGAAAACTGATATATTTCAGTTGGACAGTTTGCACTTTTTATGCTATATTCATGCACAACAATCAAAAGGCAAGACTCTGGAGTCCTTACTCAGCCTCGCTTCTCACCAAAGTAGGGGTTTTACACTGCTTATGAAATAAGAAAAGTTTTTGTTGTTGCTTTTAAAGACAGACAGATTACATTCAGCCATGGGCCAGAGGAAGGAAGACAGGAAAAAATAATAAGGGCGTTTGTTAAGACATTGACCTTTCTAAAAGGGCTGTAAGGGCTTGAGAAATGTCCAGAAAAGAAGTTCTCCCAAACGCACTTTATCATTATCAATAGTAGGTTTTTCCACATGCTGCTCTGCTTGCACCCTTCACGCTGCCACTGGCATATTCCTTCTGCAGCTATTATGCAGAAACTATTCCAGATTGACAAGAACATCTATCTGTGCATACGCAGCGATTACTTATGGTCACACAGTTTTACTTGCAAATAAAAGAGGGTAAGTGTAAAACCGGTGTGCACAGAGTATTAGGGTAGAGCATTTCTGTTGGTTCACTAAAAAAAATTGCCTTTAGAGAGGAAGACTACATGTATTATTTGTAGTAAAGATTTGAACCAAAAAAGTTTTACAAAAATGTCATCGTTAATAAAAATGAAGATTATCTATATGTCAATTGACTTTAAACAACATGTTTTTCAAAGTTTTCCCTGAACCGTCAGACAGCCTTTGGGGACTACAGGAAAAACACACTAATACGGCAAATGTTATAAATCCCCAGAATAACTCTTATCCCATTTATGTTTTGATTCTGTCATCACTATCCATCTACCCTTATCCTGAGGCAGTAATGAAATACAAGACTTTTTTCAAGTAGGGATGAGTGAGCACTGTACTTTGAAAGCTATAGTTAACTAAACGGAGCCCAGACTACCATCAGTGCATTAAATGTTATGCCAATATGAGTTCAACCCCACACTGCCGTAACGCTTCTGGAGCTTGTTTTCCATTACAACTAGTGACAGGGACCAGGGCACATAGCAAAGCAACAAAACTGGCAAATTTGAGCTATTCTTACTCGGACACAGTGCAGTCAATATGGCCAAAAAGTAGCGAAGGCTCCATTTACAAAGGGTACATTTTTCAAAAGTGTCTGAGTCACACATGAGCCTCAAGGTAAATTTTCCATCATGTTCACATAATTCAGGAATCCTGTTTTCCAAAACCCTGAAGGTTGTGCAAGCACAAAGATGTGGGAGGTTTTCACATGTGACCCTACTATGCCAGCAGAAGAATATTTTTAATACTTTTAATATAATTTATTCTGAAATAGCAATGCTACCTCAACCTATTTGATATTAATTTTCCATGGCTCTTAGCAAAAACCACTGATAACAAAAAATAAAAACCCTTTTAAAACTGTGGTTGCAGTTGCTCGTTGGCATCAACCTACGATATCAAGGTTAAAAGTTACAGGGAAAATCATGAGTAAAATATGATATACCTGCAGAGTCCTTGACTGCCCATCTGACTTTCTCCCATTAGGAAAAAAAATTTCTGACTGTTTTTTCTCATAGAATGTCATTTTAGTTGTTATCTGCTTTTAAGGAGATCACAAAAGTAAGAAAACAAACAAGGTTGGGGAGTGGAAAGCAATATACGCAAATATTTTCCCGTTAATACATGTGTTATTGCTGTCTGTTAGGGTCAGAGGTTTATCTGGTTGTAGTTAAGAAGCTACGGAAGGAATTGGAGATACAATCTTTTATTATAGTGCGTTTCTTTTAACCCACCAAGTAAATGGATACAGAATGCACACATGCACACATCAGGAAAATGTGGCTGAAATCGATATATAAAGGGAAATAAAGGAGCAACATCTCTGGCAGGCCAACCTACTGCAGGGGATATCACTGAAGAAAGAGCATGGTATTTAAATGAGTGGGCAGGCAGGTGGCAAAGGAGACGAGATGGGCAGGCAGAGCAGAGGCAGGCAGAGACAGGGTGGTAGCGCCGTGCGGCGCCACTCTTCCCTCCTGTCGGTACGCGTGCCAGCCTGGGAGAAAACCGTCCTGTATGTGTGCAGCATGCTGAATGAAAAACCTCCTTTGTCTCCTCTACAGCACGGTCCTGCCTATTTTTCTGTTATGAGGGATACTATGTGGTGTTAAATTATACATAAATATCAAGTAGGACTTTCTGTCAGAAATGAAAAGCTAATCATCCAGTAACATGATTTAGCGGATACTTATAATCAAAACAAAAAATTAACCACCAGCATTTGAGCAATTCAAACTGTGCTTTCTGTAAGAGTTCATCTCTACTCACAAAGAATAATAGAGGCTTAACAAAATGTTCTCCTTCCTGGGGCAAGGGGAATGTAGTATTTATCTGCGCTGGTTTCCAGTGGGACATCACGCACCACAATCAATCATCATAATAAAATATTATGAGGTAAAGTGGTGGCAATTTAGATAATAACATGGCAAACTAAGTTACAAGAACAAACAAAAAGCTAACGAAATTAGAAAGTTCCCAGTTTCATCAGCTCATAGGGTTACCAAAACTCACGTCTTAAATTCTGCCAACTTTATCATAATCTTTTCTTCTTTTTGTTTTAAGCTACGGACGTGCCTAGAATAGAGTCTATAGTTAGGCATGAAACTACAGCAAACTTACAATGGACACAGACTCTTTATTTTCTTTCAAAACAGGCCATTAATTCTGATGCCTCTTGAGTCCTCTGTGTAGTAAAATTCTCTGACAACTTTTCAGACATTTCTAATAAAGAATGCGTCTCTGAATGAAACCTGGGGAATGGTAGTTCTGCCTTTTTGCTTTTATACTTCTTCAGTACTAAATGCCTCATGTCCATTTATTTAAGAACCTAATCTTGGGAAACACATGGGAAAAATCTTTCAGTGAAGAGACTGGAATTGCTACAGACAACACATGGAGGTAACCCACAATGGCAATGAGACTGGAACTGAAACATTACACCACTTACCCACTGTCCCTCTGCTTTTCCTCCTACAAGCACGCATCCTTTCTTTGACACAACTCTCTGGCTGGCAATGAACACAAATTTAACTCGGCATATTGAGGGTGCCGCTCACTATAGAAGTTCTTTTTCTCTTCACAGCCCTTTACCAAGGGGTAAATACATCCAATTACCACACCAAAATATTCACCGCTTCTAGTATTGCAGAAAAATGCTTTGCTAAACACTGTCAAATAAAACTCAAACACACATATACACAAAAACTGGGACTGGTAAAATGCTTAGGTTCTCCTCTTAGAAAGGGAGTCTTTCTGCAAGGATTGGAGATCCTTTGGCTTCCACAAGTCTGATAACTCATCATATACACACATCTAAGATTTCTTGTGGTCTGCAATTAAATTCAAATATTAGAATACAGAACTGATTTTAACTGTGAGTTTGTTCGATATAGCTTGTCTCCCTACAAGGAACACAGCAGTAGCTTTACGCCATTGAGATGGAAACTTCCACCAGGGTCTGGACAGAGGCACAGCACTGCAGTGGTGGAGAATGGGCTTCCAGGAGACAGTTTGTCCCACACTACGGTCATTGCCTGGTAAGAAAAAACTGAAGAACTTGTCTCCAAAGAGTTGTCGGATGTGGAAGGGGGCTTCAAACTGGCATGAGAGTTCTGTGCTACTAAACAGTTATGTAGTGTAATTATATCCATATTGCTGTATAGCTAACGCCCACCAGAGGTTATCATGAAGTCAAAATATTTGAACACAAATGTGAATAACAAACAATCCTGAAGAATACACCTTCATTTTAATTTTACCCTCCTCATATAAATCAATGTATAGATGCTTATGTGGAGTATACATTTGAATTTTGATTAATGACACCATTAAGTGGATCCATACCTGAGAAACTGACCAAAAGTAAGAAATGAAACTAAAGCAATCTGTACATAGTGGGATTCAGTATGTTGTTTCCTTCTGGTATATTGCTAATATTTAGGCAAAGTGCATCAAAACTCTTCTGTGAGGTAAACAGAAAATCACCTGCACTGCTTCTAATGAATGTTGGTAGAAGTGTAATGCAGCTTTAAGTAGTAGTTATAAACTGATGAAAGATGACAAGTTACTCAGGGGGAAAAAGAAGTGTTGACTGGTCAAATCATAAAGCAGATTCAGATTTGGCAGAGACACTGTAAGACAGCTGTGCTTTACCCTTTTCCAGTACTTGAAATGCATTACTGAGGCATTGAGGATCCTTTAAAGTATATACAACTACAAAGGACTTTTTTGATGAATAAGCATATAAGGGAGGGGTAACGTGTTGATC
>NW_008824808.1:2231160-2329038 GCF_000699105.1 Pygoscelis adeliae
TAAAGCAAAGCTTCAGAAGCAACACTTTAGAGCTTGTTATTCTCTTATGATCAATGCAATTAGATAACACATCACCCATCCTCCCCTTTTCACTAAATCAAATGGTGCTCCTTAAAGAAGGAGAATCTTTACAGGGGAGGGCTCTTGTCAAAGGGAGCAGTTGGCTGCTCTTACATCACCTAGGACTTTAATGTGGCTGACAAGCAGAGCGAGGCTACAGTGTAAGCACTTTTAGCTGGATATAAGCAAGTATCCACTTACTGTTGGTTGCATAACGTATGGCGGATGAGGCATCCATGAAGTACTCTGGACCTGCATATCAAATACTTTTAATTAGCACAGTAAAGTTTAAAACAGAACTCGAAGATTTACTTGAGAATATTCTATTATAACTACAGAGCTAATTTTGGCAAAAGACTTAAGTCATGTAACTCAACACAAAATTCACTTATGCTTCATAAAGTTATTGACAAAGGAAAAAGCTTTTAAATTTCATTTGATAACGTTTTCTACCGAAGTCAGAAGTCTGAGCGATTGCACCACTTCTATGATCCACACCATTATATCTCATAAAGCAGTCTTCAATATTCCATGTTGTCCCGTTTTCTCATTTGTATTGTTTGTTTTCATTCATCAATATAATCATGAACATGTCATCCAACCAACAGTGCAGGAGACATAAAATGTTCAAAGTTTATTTTCAAAAGTATCTGTATGAACTTTCAAAGGTATAACATTTTCAGAGATCCCAGAATGATTTATTCCATTTTCAGTAAGAACTGCAGATCTAATTCAGAGTTTTTGAAGCTTATTCTAATTGAAAGCTTCCACGGAAAAGCTGGCTTAAGATGTCCCTGCGCCCCAGGATAAGTTCTTACCTTGGCCATTGCGGGGTTTGTTCCCACCAGAACTCTATATGCCTCACTAAACTCTTTCTTTGTTGTTCTGCCTTGTAACAGATTCCATGGATATACCAATTTTACTAACAATTAAATGCATTACAGAGTTTTTGCGCATTTGTGGTGGCATCTCTGAGCCGTAACTCCCTCTTGTGCTAAGCGTGAATGGCCCACATGCTATCATAACTCAGACTCAACCCCAAGAACTGTGTATCCCAGCTTCCTTTTGCATCAGTCTGGGCACCACAACACACAGGAAGTACACAAAATATAGCTGTGTATAGCACTAGCTATCCCCAAACTCACAGAGATGGGCACGTGGCATCTCAGACTAAGCATGAGCAGGGATGACTAGGAGAAAACTACAAGGTCCCGATTCTCCAGATGCCCTGTGATTTTGTTCATGAAGCAAGTGATGAGAATTAATTGTATAATTGTGTGCCTCAACACTTGCTGAAGTTAATCAAAGTAGATTTTTTGTTGAAAAGCAAGTTCAGTGAAACATCTTTAGAACCAAAACCAGCATGCACACATGCAAAACACACCTCTACTACAAAATTTTCTGTTGTGAATCCCCACTAGTTAAAATATATTAGAGCTGCCACAGCTTGCTGCTGTTCATTGCTCCCACTCTTGCACCCTTGCAGTTCCTCCTCTGTGCCAGGGCAAACGCCTTTGGGCTTACACTGCAAACTATCTACCAAGAATGATATGGGTTAAAAAAAAAAATTAAAATCAACGTTTTTGGTGCAAATGCATGCAATGGTTCAAGTCAGGATGGGAGAAGGGGGCAACTGTGAACTGTGGAGCAGTGATGGGAATAAGTGGCTGCGTGGCCTGAATTCAGTGGCCTGAACAAGAGGGAGGAGATATGACTCTTAAGCCAGCTTTGCTACTGAGAAAAGTGCATGTGAGCTGCACTCGTATGTCTCTGGCACTGACAATTCTTTGGTGTTGCCATTTACTGAAATTTACTGAATTTATCTCACCAAAACAACTTCTGTTTCGCAAGTGTTACATAGCCATCTAAAATTAAATAACACAAAAGAAAATTACAAGAATAATTTATCTTTGAAGATCAAGTTTAAAAGACAGTAAGTGTAAGCACAACCTCCCAGAATTACCTGCAAGCAGTAGCATACCATCTCACCTCCCCCCCCCCCCAACAAACCAACCCTAACATTAAGAACAACCCACCATGCAGCTTTGCAAGTTTGGGTAGCTTATCTCAGGTAGGACCCAGGATTGGAAGAACGCTGATGCTATCGGAGAGAAATAACTGAAATGGGAGAATGTATAGCCAGTGACCAGCTTCAGAGTGAACTCGTATGTTCCCAGAGAATGGCTAATGATAAAACTATGCAACCTGGTTTTGACTTCCATCTCAGAAAGACAGAGCATGGCGATAATCTCCCAGTGGAGATCTGTGAGGGATATGCTGAAAGGAGAAATTCTGAACGACAAAACGTGTGGGAGACTGAAGAAGGATATGAGGACAGCTATCCTCAAGTAACTTGCTTTGTCAGGGATTATTGGATAAAAATGAGCGCTTTTAAAGGATGCTGTTACTGGAGCAAATACAACTGAAGTCAAAAGGTCAAAATACATTGCAGTCAACATAAATTATAAAAAAACACATTTAAAAAAACTTTTGGCTAATGAAGGGGAGCCAAAATGACAAAACATTTCAATAAGAATGATAAGCTTCCGCTGTTGTCAACTGGAAATGAAGCAAAATATTTACTAGAGAAGCTGATTGAAATAAGAAAGAATTACAGTGGCTTTCATTGCTAGTGTAAAGAATGCAGGAAACACTTCAAACCCTACACCAAACGATACCTGAATACTACTAGAAAGCCTTTTGTTTAAAGTGTGACTCAAGAGCACAAGCACTCACACAATTTTCTGTGGTATACTCTCTGCTTTCATCCATATCCAAAACATAATTAACTGGGAAACATAGTAGACAAGCGCAAATCTGACGTACCTGATATGTAGAGACAGGGGAAGCAGCAATGAATGGCGTGATTGATGTCTGTGGAATCATGCGGTTTGTTGGAATACTGTACGGTGAGGAATAAAATCTGCAAACAAAGAACAAAAGCAAGATTTTTTGAACCTTTCGACTGCTAGGCTCTGACTAACTAATTCACTGCCTCCAGGCAAAGACAAAAAGAGTCTACACAGGTAATTATGTCCATCTATTTCCAAAACCACAATAAAGAAGATGTGATGGCTCCACTGAACAGATCTTGAAAATGGAAAGGAGGAGGAATATTTACACAGAGCGTATTTTTTTCACTTCAACTAGCACAAATATAGAACTTCATGATACAAGAAGTAATTATCTGAAATGCAAAGACAGCTGATTTTCCAGAGTGCTAGCTAGTGAAAAGAAATTTCTTACGTGATATCGAAGACAATATTACTGATTTCATTTTTACATGAGGTACTGTTTTCTTTTCAGATCTTAATGCTTCAGTGCTGAGAATAACACATTCCATATACATGCCTGAATTATTTTATTAAAGGGTGGCTACAAAAACTCTGGCTGAAATTTTCATATTCATCTAGGCAGAGAGCAAAAAATCCACCTTGTGGTGAAATGTATCATGAATTATGAGTCTAAATGCCCCAGGCAGCACTGAAAATCTCAGATTTAGTTGTTTTTATTTCCACTGTTGCATACTATGAACAAAAGTTGCACTATCTCTTGCTTGATGGTAATAAATGTTATATTTCTTTTCCTTCCCCATGGGTTAATGATTATTGATAAAATTATCACTTGGAAAATATCACTACTGGTGGACTGTGTAAGTACTTAGTATGTGTGTGCTTGTCAAGATTTTTGCATTTGTCCTTTTTTCAGTTTTAACTGTAAGCCAGAAAAATAAAATTGCTTAAAAAAAGAATGTTTGTGGTCTTACAGCTGTCAAAATGCTGATATTTTGGACTCCAAGAGAGAGAAACACTCCTGTGCAGTGTTCTCTTGTCCGATTTAAACCCCTTGCAGATCCTTCTCATATAGCGTGCACCAATCTTACGAGTGACAGAAGATTTTGCACATATGGTGCCTCTGTAACAGTGAAACGGATTGCACTCCCTGTCTTTTTATGGTTTTTTTCTCCCCACGCTGAGGCAATCAACAGTAGCTTTCCATGAGAGCCATGCAACAAAAAAAATCATTACTGGTGTTTAAACAAGTGCTCTATTTCCTGATCGCCCTGGCATCCCGGATTTAGTACTAATCAGTCTAGTTCAGACTGGATGCATTCATGCTGGATGCAGGCTCAAATAACCACCGACTTCATCCAACCAATAGCCTCGGAAAAACAGGCTGCCGTCTTTGAAGGCTGGGAGGAAACATTCGAAGTTAGGAGGGGAGAGGGAAACAGAGAAGCAATCATTTGTGCTCTCTATTCCAAGTAAGAATTTAAAATGCCAAAAGCAGCAGGTGGCGTCTGAGTGATTTTTTGTTTAATAGAAATATATTGCTATTTTAGGAACATTTATCTGCCCTTACAATGCTCGCACAGAGACTATTTTAAAACTGTGCCTTTGCCCAATTTTATATATATCCTATTATGAGAACTTAGAGGCATTTGTATCCCACTGCTTGTATCAAGCATTAAGTTCATACAACATCAGGGGAGAAAGGATTTTTACAGCACTAGCTGGGTTCATCTATGGCATTAGCATGATGCATATGTTATCTAAGTCCTGTTACAGGGGTCTTCTCCCACATCAAGGTTAACCAGAAATCACTTTGGCTATGCTGTTGCTAAGTGGATGAAGTAAGAAATGCTGTGTGTGGCAACTGAAAACAGTCAATGGCAGACTGATAGAATTCACTCTATAGGTAAAATGTGTAATAGAAATACATATAAACCTCTTGAACCAAAGGACAGTGTAAAAACAAAACTCTTTTGAGAAAACAACATATTTTTGTTCATTCTGTTCTCATTCTGTCCATCAGCTTGGCACTGATGCTGCACTCATACTTAATACCGCGTATGAACTGCTCGGACAAAGATGAGCACAGGGGACAAACAACTTTCCATTTGGAAGTAATGCTGACTCTTTGGAATAAACTCTCCAATAAATCCCCGCAAATGCTACCAAATTTACAGAAAATGTGTGCTAAGCCAAGAACTTGACAGACAGCTAACCATTTCAGTTTCAGCTTAGAGATGCAGTTATCTGAATAGTACATAAGCTTGTAGAATATACACTCTGGTAATGTGAAAAATACAACCCTTCCAACACCCCTGCCAATACCATTTATCTGTCGCAGTTTGGAATGCTCTCAAACAAGCATCAAATAAAACATACTACCAGGACAGTCAGCTATATTGTGAAAATGCATGCACCAGAGTGTCAAAGAAGAGAAGGGGAGGAAATCTGACGTAGCAAATGACAACGTGAGAAAATCCAGTTCATGTATTTCAATTTTAATAATAATAAATCAAGTTTAACAATCTGAGTCACTGTGACAGGGTATAGGCCAAACATTTTGCAATCAGGAGTCCCTTATACCCAGAGAGAAAGGTTTGTCTTCCTGCCACAGTGTCCCTTGTGCCCAAAGGGATCTAAGAAAAGTATTTGGATATTGCATGAGGGAATTCAAGAGAGCAAGAACTGAACAAGCATATTCTGAAGGCCTCTCTGCCACACATGAAGTACAGTGGTATGGTGAGGACAGGGGTGGCCCTGCTGAGGACAGGCTCAAGTGGAGCCTCCCCGAGGCACGGGATACTCAACCTGCCACAGTGCTGCAGCCATGTACCACCCTGGAAAGGCCCGCTCACAAAGAGGGCTCAACATGCTCTCACCCATGCGATACAGAGGCATCTCCCCAAAATCCCTTTACATACGAATAGGCTCATGTCCTAATATGTAATTGGCATAAGTGACATGCTGGGGACCTAAAAAAAGACAGGAGGAGCAAAAATGCAAGAGTGGCCTGCTCTGGTGTGAACCCTACAGCATCCCAACAAGATCTGCAGCTGCTGACCTTGCTATATTTGATCTTAGGCTTTCCCCCCCCCCCTTTTTTTTTTCCTAGGCTCAGGGAGAGGTGAAATGCGTGTTGTAAGTAAGTCCAAGGGAATACAGGATTCTCAGTCATCAGAATATGTACATCGGAAAGAGGAGTGGAAAGAGATATAAATTATACTGGCTTTGACTCATTTTAGATATATTGTTCAATTATACCCCCAAGTTTCCTGGCATTAAAATGTACAGCCTCTGGTATGGTACTTTGAGAGCTGTAGGCTTTGTGGTAGTTGACCTGTGGGCTCTAAGGAGAGCTGTCCGAAAGGCTCAGCTGCATTTTCCACAAATGTGGTTTGCATCCTTATATTGGCCCATACAGTTTTTTGCAGGTGTGAGTCAGTGTCCCTGCTCCTCAGCTGCAATTGCAATGCTAGAAGCAAAAGCATAGAAAGGCAGGTGGCGGGATGAGGCAAAATGGACATTGCCCTTGTATTAAAAATAGACGTTTTCAGCATGCCCAGATTCCATAAGCACAGGGAAAACTCATCACTAGGAGGCAAAAAGATGTTCCTGGATGTTCATGAAGTGGACTGTATAAAGGGCTCAAAAGAAAATGTTTTTAAGATATGTTAAAAAGAACCACGTTCCCAGTACATCATCAGGCAAACACAGGCAATGCTTTAAGAACAGTTTCTGTTGCTTAACAGACAAAGCACATACTCCCCTCCTACATCAACCCTCCCTCCGCATTTGGGGACTGCATTATCTGTAGCGTCTGGTCGCTATTTCCCTGCCAAAAAATAGAAAAAAAAAATCCATATGGTTCCCATCCTATGGGGGAATGTGCAAGCTTCCACACAGAATCTGCACAAGAGCAAGACCCTATTTGCGCTGCAATAAACACCATTTGCTCGTGCCTCATGCCTGCAGGCAGTACTGAAAAAGTTAGATTCATAAATAGTATCCTGGGGCTCACATAATGTAAGAGTATTACCAAGCATTATCAAGGCAGCAATTTTCTGTTGCAATAAGCCGGAGAGTCAGATGTTTGAGATGAAAAAGACCTATCTGAATATTGAGCCCATTGGCCAGCAAATGCACAGTATAGTCCCCCAGATATCAGATATTAAACTGATACAGTACATCGCAATCTTAGTCAAATGGCCAGGAGGACTCAAGCCTCAGGAACATTTTAAATGAGCATCCTTACAGTACAAGAACAAGAGCTCTATTTTGTTCTTTGTATGAGTGCATTAAACCACTAAAACAATATTAATATCACAAATTGAAAAATAAATAGCATATTACCACAGGCACACTACTCCCAAAATAAAACCTGAGTACCTTTGTAAATGCAATTCAGAAAAGACTGATTATAAAACAAAAAAGTCGCAGAGAGATTGGCGGGGGAAAGAGCTTATCTACTGAAGTGTGCGGTTACCACATCTTCAGTAACTCATACTGCAGTGCTATGGTACACTACTGGCCGGATTCTCCACTCCATTATACCAGTTTTACGCTGATGTAACTCCACTGGATGCTTAAACAGAGTTACATGGGCATAAAAACAATATAATGAAATGGAGAATCAAGCTTTACAACGTAATAGACTCAGAAGAAAATTATCTATTCCTTCGTGGGGAAAAAATCTTAGCTATTTTTAGTGAAAGCCTCTCTCTCACTCTCTTTTGTTTTATTCCTGCTATAGATTTTCAAGGCAAATACGCAGTTATACAGTAATAAAAGTGATAGTACTACACCATGAGCAATGAGAACCCACCTTTTCATCTGGACAACATACAAGAGTCCAGATTCTTCCCTGAGGTTTTGTTACGCCCCAACTCAAAATCTAATATAATCCATGCCTCTTAAGGAATTGCAGATTTTAAATACCACTCTGTAACACCTGCAGAGACACGTCTCTCTAGTAGGCTTTCATCCTCCATATAATCCTGTGTGGACTTAGCAACTTTCATGCATCAAAATGCATCTGTCAACCCTATAAAGGACTCTAATAGACGTCAGCATGTGCAGTCAATCTTGCTTTTTAAGTTTTATTGGTAATTCATACCTCACCTGAATCTTCACCTTGGCTTGGGTATCTTTACATTTCCAATCTCCAGCCTCAGTTCACTAAGCTCCATGCTGCTGGGCACCCAAAGGACTGAGCGACCCATGCTTGTCACAGCACACCAACAAGGCCTGAGCTGTGTGCAGGGTCAACACCCGCTTAACCTGACTGCACCGAACAGGCCTGCTGCAAGGAAGCGGTCTTTGTTTTACAGACCTTTGGGTAACGTTGCTCCATGCAAACCTTAGCTGCTTCGTCCACCTTACTGCAAAGTATTATGCAGCATTTTACCCACAGGGTGGGTATGAGCACGCCATCAACACAAGAGGGCTGCAAGCAGCAGCTTTGTGCTCACTTCCAGACCGTCCTCACTGTGAGGGAGAGCAATGTGTTTGCCTAATGCCTCTTCACCGACTATTAAGTTAACCTGTTTTACTTCATAGTGCTTGAGAGCCTTTGACTCTCTTTCACCATGGCCACACACCTGCTATGATACCCACGTGCTGTGTCTGTGAGCAACAAATGGCATTTGCACATTTTACAAGCAAAGCATCGAGGTGCTCCCAGACTTAGCTAAAACAAAACCCATGAGCTACATTTTTATTGTACTTGCAAGTGAAGAGATTTATGAAAAATAGTAAAAATTTGTAACTACAGGATATGTAGAGACTATCAAGTGAATGCCTAGGGAGCTAAAAAGAAACTGTGTAACCAAAGGGTCCTGGTGATCCTCAGGTGACAGCATTTTAAAGGTGCAACCAAAGGATGGAACAGCAGTTGTGTAACTTTTGGTGGACAAATCTTTTTTTCCGCATAGTAAGAGCTTCTCCTCATGATACTGCATACAATCAAGACCTCACCATACGAGCATTTTGGATGAGATGGTTTTGTCCTGATGAAATTGAAAATATTTTGACACTCTAGAAAGAAGAGATATGTCAAAGCGGTAATTAATTGTCACTCTTAGACAGATATGCAGTGCTGTAGTTTATTTCATGCTTTTCAAATAAAAGAATATTTAAAAAACTGCAGAGCTGAAATTCTCCATTGGGTACTATTTCTTTTCCAAATGATCAGTGACAGCATGTTCAAACAATTGAGTGACCAAACCATCCGAGCAGCCTGAACACCTGAGGAGCATGGGTACTCTCTGATACAAATAATGTCTGATTCTGAGATAATAATTTCAAAAAAATTATTCTTGAAGTAAAATGATATTAATCTCAAAGGATCATTCAAATTATAGTTTCCAAAACATTCATGCAACTGACATGCTGGAATTCCTTTGAAATAAAAGCCAGTTGTCCGGATAAAACACTGGTGGATTATGAACTAGTGATGGTTTTATTTATAGCCTATAATGTGTTACCAACTGAAAAGTATGATGATAGAGGAGAAAGACTCGTTTGGGAGGTCAGAACAGGGAAACAGAACCAGAGGATTCTGAAATCACAACTGTGCAAAACCCCTCTTTTTTCTGAGTTGCTCTGGTTTGGCCGCTTCCTCCACAACATGGGAATATCACGAGTCCTACAAAACTACTGCTTGTAAAGGGCAATTAAGCAAAATATACTATTATAATTGACCTTTTTTTTTTTTTAAACTACTGGGAATGTTAGTTTTTTTCCTAAATGCTTCAACTAGCAGTGCCCTAACAAATATTTAACAAATAAACCCATTCTCACCTATATCAATACATTCTCCCCTTCAGCTGGAGAACACAGATGGGAGTATGCATGGAATTTGATAATCATATCAAACATCTCTCTGATCAAAGAGTGACTGTCAAAGAGTTCTGGGCTGAACCTCCTGCTTCTCTTCAAATTGTTGTTAACCTCTCTGAAAGGATAGCTAGATTTCAAGGCTCTGTTTTTCTAGCTCATGAAATAATTGGAAATGTAATCATGCAGGTAAATAATACGATGATGTAGTTTCTCTGCTAAATTTGAAAAAAAGTTACAATTCTTTGTGTCGGCAAACTGTAGCTGAGAAATGAAGAAGAGTGCTGCTCAGAATTTTACCCCTAAATCCCATCTGCTTACACACTAATTTAAGGCTTTCTCCCTATTTGGCATTTCTATTCAGACAATGCTATGGAAGCCAGCCAGCCCGTAGAGAGAACCCCACATGAAGTAACAGCTCTATTATCCAAAATACGCTGGAATCTTCAATGATTATTTTAACAAAAGCTAAGTCAGTAAAGGGAAACTTTACTGGTTTCCATTTCATGACAGAGAGAGCTTAAAAAAACATTCACTAGCATTTGCCAAATAGAGATGGAAATCATTACGAAAAACAACTTCCCATTCAAATGGATATTACAAACAAGAGGGCATAAAAACAAAAGGGAAACTAAAAGAAGAGCTTGACAATATAGCATTACATGCTTCAGACGAAATACAACTGAGTGAATTTGCTTCTGAGTAAGTTTCACCACAGAAAGAGAAAACAGAAGATGGCATTCAAAATAATTTTTAAAGAGGCATAAGAAAACATGCATTCCTTACCCATTCTGAATAGCAGCTGTTGGATCGTAAGTCAAAGCCATGCCAGCCTGCACATAGTTAGGGAAGAAAAACAGATTTTTACTATTACTGCAGAAAAAAAAAGAGACAAAAAAAAAAGACGTTAAACATATTCTAAGCCAATATGAATAAAAACTGAATGCAACTTAGATGGAAATCTAAATTCTCCAGGGAAACTCAGATGGTCCAAAGCAGCATGGACAGATTGGCTACCTCCCCTGCCTGAGAGATCCCAGAGAAACAGACCTGATCAGTATGTTGGTTGTCATCTCTCCATAACATCTAGGCCAAACGCAGTTTTTGTTGCACCAGTAGCAGTTAATAACTCCACTGAGATCAATGCATTTACATCTGGTTGCACACTACAGCAAGACAGGGCCAAATCCTGCTGTTGTCTGTGAGACAGGTAGTTGGTAAATATTCTAAAGCCAGCTTGATGAGATCTTCTCAGGAAGGAGTCTCATCTTTCCTACAAAGGCCACACCCTGCGTGACCCCAGTCTACCATTTCCCCAGGGTGTCACTCATACTTACAGTTAATTCATTACCATGAGACAAGAAACAAAAAGTGGGCTGTGAAGCAGAAAAGACCAACCGGAAAAAAAAAAAGTGCTCGAGCTTTTAAACAGGGCTTTTAAAATACTTCAGAGGTCTGGACAGCAAAAGAATTTGTTAATGGGCTACACAGAGCCTTTCAACTGCCGTTCACCACCAAGCAGATGGTGACCTGTGTGAAAGGATTTGGCAGTGTCAAAACAGCGTCCAGTTAACAACCGTCACCACCGCCATCAGTAGCAGACATGTCCGCAGGTACCGCAGGAAAGGCAGGGAGAGAGCAGGGCTGGAGACTGAATTCCCTGCCCCACCTTATGCTCCAAGACTGCAGTCGGGACCATGTGGGAAGGACCAGCTTTTTCCCCAGCATCCACTTTAAGACGTGGGACTGATAATCTCTCCTCCCACACACTGCATTTGCTTTGACTTTTTGTCTTCCTTATTTTTCTTCCTCCCTTCATGAAATACTTTCCAGTGTAAGACACTACCAGGAGATGGGAAGACACTTCCCTTTGTGCAGGGCTAGGAGAGAGGAGAGGGCCCCCATTACTCAAAGCGCTCCTCTCCCTTTGGGAGCAGCTGAAAAATGGCCATGGCACCCCCCCACCCCAACACACTGTATTTCTCTCTGCTTGTCATACAGACCATATGCTCGCTGCCTGAGACAGGAGACAGAAGCATTCGCTTCAAGGGCAGGTGCTTTACTAACTGTGCAGCAGGGTCCACGCTCCTAGTGGGAGCTCTTAATGCCCCTGGACCCATCTACCAAAGTACTTTTGAATAATGGCATCTGTCCCCTTCCAGATGGCTGCTCAGACAGATCAGGAAAGCGTTTGGGCTTGGCTGGCTCCCATGCAGGCAGGTGAGCAGCCAGGGTAAACGCTCTGGTGATGAGCAGGCAGAGAGCAGGCAGCACTCCTGGAAGAGCCAGGTTAGCCCGGCAGCTGCACGCTGGTCTAAGAGGAGATGGTCCAAGTTTCCAGAGGCCAAAATGAATTTCTAATCTGAAAGGGTAGGCTTCACATTACCTTACGTAGCCAAAAAGAAAGTTCATGTCATTATTAAATTTGTATATTTTTCTCATTATTCTTTTAAGCAGATGCTAGGGCAAATGCTTTGCTTATTGAAAATGCCATTGTTTTAATAAAATATGTACTATCTCCCAAGCAAAAGATAATTCAGGAGACTAAGGCCAAGAACACATGGCTATTTTTTTAAAATGCAGTCATTTCATACAAAGAAAAATAAAAATGGCTACTTCTGCAAGTTTAAAATGTCAAAGAATCAAATCTAGGGTGACTACAACCACTGCTAGTTTTGATGTAAAAAATAAACTAGCTTAGAAAATCATAAGGGATGGTCTACTTGTTTTTATATTCTTATGTCTTACACATTCTCACCATATTATGGGGTTTGGTGGGGTTGCATTAATTACTAATGGAAATGTATACAGTTCCTCCCAAAAGAGAGCCAATAAAACTTTAATATCATAAACATATTTTGTCTGCAATACATTTTAGAGAAAAAATCCTCTCTTATTTTCCTTTCTCTTTTCAACACTTGTAAAATTTGTTATTGCTCTCTTTTTATATTCCTGCGCTAGTGAAGACAGCTTAAATAGTATGTACAAGCCATAGAGCGACAGAAAAATTAGTTCTAACAATTTTTTAAAAAACTTAAAAATAACTTAAGATATTCTCCATACATCAAGGTGTTGACATTTTAACATCTCATCACACATCTACTCAAGACTAAGAAAAGAAACCCTTATAATCCCTTAGGAAAGGAGAGATCCAAGCTTTCTAAATAAGGGAGTTTTTAGATCTAACGGTCCTGGAGTTGTCTGGATCAGAGCCCACTATATACCACAGCTCGCATTAGTGTGACCTGGGGACAGAGTGGCAACAAGGGAGGGAGAGCTCTTATTTTAGTTTCTCTGACACAGCTAAGTATGAGGGTGCAGAAAGGATAAATTGCAGCAGCTCTTTCACTGGAGCCCTAACAACGCTCAGTGTCCAGACGAGACCTGCAAACGTGCTTTGACGCTGCTTTCAGTTGATGTGAGAGCACGCGGTCGTGCGCAGACCCTCAGCTTGCCCTCCAACCCCATCATGCCCCAGACCTGCGTGTGGGTGCGTGCAGACAAACTGCACGTACTCCGTTCTCTATATATTAGCAGCACGTCTATTACATATTATTGCCACTAGGAATAAGGGACACCATTGTGGGCCTGGCGAGTACAAAATATGAAAGGGTAGACACTCATCTCCTTATCCACGCTCCATATCCATACTGCACAGTGACAGATTACCAGAATCTGTTCAAGTACTTCAACAGCGACCACTATAAATATCACTATCACATTTGCCAGTAAATGAAAGTTTCACATTAGACAAATACGACACAGCGTGTGGCAATACATGCATATGGTACACCACCTACAGTTTGCCCAGTAATATTGCTAATATCCTCCATTGCTGAATAGCCTTAAACAGCTGCTATTTCAAATAGCTGCTAACAGAGGACTATTTACTTCTTTCTCATCAAGTTGTGTAATTCCTCCCTACAAAATTATGCTGGCTGGAAGCCCAGGAGAGGCAACAGTTAGCCTGGACCAGTGAAAGATTTATGGTCTGAAGCATCCTCATTCATCAGGAATAAAAACTGATGAGCAATAATAACTTACTGGAAAATTGTCTGCACTTTCCTCCATAGCACACAAACAGGAATTCCAAAAATACCAAATACAGAATATTAGGGTTGGCCTCAGACTTCCACACGATAGAGGTCCAGGTTATTCTGTCAAAAACAGTACTGATTATAGTTGTCACTGTGCTTAATATGGTATTAACTATACTGAGGCACTGGCTGAAGCCTCTATAGCAGTCCTCAGTTGTGCTGAAGAGTATTTTCTTCCAGGTTTTTTCATCTATTGTTTTGTTCATGTTTCAGTGGAAGGACAGGGTCTTATTCCTTCTTCTGATAGTGACACTTCCTGATGAAATGCCACCTGAGAGAGTGGCACCGATGATGGAACACCGCTTCAGGAAAATATTTGTCAGATAAATCTTCTATGAAGGAACAACTGAACCACAGAATTTTTATGCTGCTCAGCCAGATAATGGACAGGTACTCAGCTACTGAATGAAAATCCTGCACCTCAACATTTCAACATGCAATTCCTTAGAGCAATCGGAAAAAAAAGGGATATCTGCTATCGGTCCCACACATAATAATAAAGACCATTCTCAATGATTACTCTACTGGTGTGTTCAGAATGTCATAAGTGACACCGAAATAAAACCAGCTTGCTTAAAATAATGATTTTTTAAAAAAGACTATTTAAACCATATGTGTTTACTTATCACTTATTTTTACTGAAGTGTCTGAACTTAAGACAAAGGAATGGAGATTTTTGCTATTTTGTTGCTGCAGTTTTCTAATTACTGACAATGGTGAACAAAGAGATTCTAATAACAAGAGACCCAGTCTGCACCTTTCTTCAAATTTAGACTCTTTTCTTCAATAAAGTGCAGGAAATATCAGAAAGCCTCTGGAAGGCAAGGGTTCCCCCAGGAAGTTTGAAGGCCTTTGTTAAACACTTTACTGTGAAAAATTTTCTATGGGCAAAGACAAGGTGTTCTGTTTCTGTTTTTTTCCCTCTCTTTGTTATGATTTGAACATAAATGAGCACATTTGCCTCATTAAAAAGACTCTTAGACCATCACATTTGCATTGCTTATGTAAATTGGATTTGTAAATCTCTCAAAGAAATTATTAAGCTGTGGAGCGATTATTAAAAAAATGATCACATCTTCAATATCATGTGAAGTAAAGTAGGTTTATAATTTCTTTTCCAAATCTCTCTGAACTCTCACAATAACAACCTTTATCAGCCCAGTAACTGTCTTCCAGCAAACAGAAGTATCTATAAATGACCAAATCTTAGGTTGCATGATATCTTCTTTGCTGCTGGGAAGTAGCTTCCACAAACAGCTTCACCAACATATCACCTTCCATCAAGTGTACGCATCTTTCCCTCGCTATGTGCAAAAATTCACCATAATATTGACCTACTACAGAGATGTCCTACGCCTCTTCCTCAGAGGTGAATCTTCCACATATCTCCTCAAACCTGCTCTGGCCAGCCTATGCCTAGTGCTGGAGCACCCGCGCAAAGCAAGGCTGCTGTCACCGCAGGATTTCTAACTGTGCACGAGGCCACAGTCCCACTGGAAAAAAAATTGTAAAAGCCTACAGACTAAAAAGGGGTGAAATCCACTGATGTGGTGGGTTTTCCAAGCAGGAGGCTCCCTGGGTTTCTCCTTCTTCAGGTGAGATTTGGAAAAATAAGGTTGTACCCTAGGACTCAAGGGATTTCTGCCACGAACCAATGTAGGAGTTAGACCAGAAGATAAGTTACCACCGCTAATATCTGCCACGCATCACAGTACAAGGATCTCTTGTGCCCTGACAGCAGATAGTCTGACTGAAACACTTTGAAGAAGGAAGAGAGAGGAGGGGGAAGAAACCAACAACGCAAATGAGATTTGTTTAGAATACTGATTTAATAAAATAAGCTCAGTCAGCAGTAAAGTTAACTTGGCAGAGTTCCTTCCTTTGATTATTTAAACAGTTCTGTCAGAAATATTCCACATTACTAGAAATATTTCTGAATTTAATTCTGAATAAAAAACCTTTCTTTTTCAGAGAAGGAGAAATCTAGGATGTAAATGTGACACCTCTTAAATATATAGATGCATATGAAAGAAATGGAGCATTTCCCAGTGATGTGTGCTCCTTAAGCAGCTGCAAGTTCTGAGAAAAAAGTGGTTGTGGAGAGAAAAATATATCATATTGAGGTCAAACTTGGGAAGTGATTCATGAACTTCAGAAGGTCAGAGGTTGAGCTGATAAACACAATGACAAGTTCAGCTATCCAAATGAATGACAAGAAACCCTTTTTGTCCTACAGAACTGGACTGGAAGTCTGATCTACACAGCTTCTGTTCTTGGTGTTGAGTCACTTTGCTCCCACTTCAATTTATCTGATGAGTTAAAAGAGAAGTGCTGAAGTTTACAAAAATTAAAAAGAAAAAAATGAGGATAATATCCTCCTCATAGAGACATATATAATACAATATAATTATTCTGTTTCTACAGCCAACTCATATATTTAACCTTGCCATCCTCAGTTCTACGAACCATCTGCTTTTGGGGATCTGGCTCACCCGTTTTGCCATCGGTCTGATCCAGTGTTAAGTCAGCTGTGGATTACAGTCACATCTGCACACTAGATGTGTGTGTTACAGTGAGTTGGGAAGACTTCCAGGGATGGCTTGCAGCACTACTGAAAATGACAGCCCACCAAATATCTGTTGGGGATACAGCAGAGTGCAGAAAAAGATACGTCCTTTTCCCCTGTCTCCAACATCTTTTACTCTGCGTAAGAAAACACTGTCGTAGCAGCATAATTTGGAGAAAAACCCAACTGCAAGAAAATCTCTGGGGCAAATGGCATGACGTTTTTCACCGCAGAAGGAAATCCAAAGCCAAAATGAAAACTAGGAAAACGAATCTCAGAGAGTCCTGATTCTACTTTAACCAAACCATGGCCCTTATTATGAGTAAAACCGGTCCCTTTTAAAATCCTAATTTCAGGGACAGTGATTTGATATAGGTCATTATTTTAAAACATTTCTATGTGCTTTAGAAGCTCAAAATCCAAGCATTTAAGCTGGTCTTTGGTATTTGTGCTACTTAGGCACCTTTTCAAAATGTTGCCCACAATGACAGTCTTGTGTCATGAAGAATTTCTAACTCATTGCTCTGTATCTTTTCACTTACTTGCCAGTTACCTTTTGCCCTTCTACTTTCTCCTTCTGTGTAGGCTTCTCTTCAGGTTCAATTCCTCTCTTTGCTAAACTACACTTTCACTGAAAATAAGCATGCAAAATACTGACCAACGTCTAACCTACACGCACACTAAATATATAGTAAATGTCTTTGTGCATGGTTTGCATATGAGGGTACTACTGCATATCTGGACAGGCCTGGAAATTGTCTCCCACAGAAAAGGAAAAATTGTTTGTCTAGGTATAAAATACATCAGCCCTAGACACTGAGGATTACGGAACACAACTAAGTAATGCCTATCTCCTTGGAAGCATAAAAAGAAATCTATGTCTGAGTTATAAATGGGCCTTGCACAGATCTACTAATCATTTCTAAATGCCTGCTGCTGGTAAAGAAGGGACAACTGGCACCAGGATCAACTGTTTCAGCCCTTCACTGGTACTGACTTTACAAAAAAATTGGGAAGTCTCTCAAATTACCTATTGTATGTTTTTCTCTCTAAATTACTGTTTGCATTAGAAAAAATTGTAACGAGTAGCAGATAAAAAGAGAAACTGTTAACAAAAGCAACATTCCCAAACTACTAGGTCATCTTATTTTTTTAAGAAAGAATTAAAAACATGTTTAATTCTTTAGACATTTCACCAACGGATCTTGAAAGAAAACAGCGGAGAAAGGGGGAAAGGAGGAAGAAGGGGAAGGGGAGGAAATAGAGGTTAACCTCTTGGCTATTGAGAAACAAAAATGTAACCCAGATTACAGAAGCAAGAAAGCAATCAATAGAAGAATTCTTGGTGGCATTTATTGAATATCATTATAGACATCAGACCAAATTCAATGACAAGGGGGTCACATTCGATGGTGCGTGTCACTGTTGTGATATATGCACCAATACAGTAATGGTGATATTCTCTTGCAAGAAAGACAACGCAAATATTTAAATGGTCTAAATTTTACAGAAACGTGCAAATGAAGTATCAAAGGTTTCAAAATATTGTGACTGTAAAAAAAATCTTAATCACCTTGGGCTGACCAGGTATAGAAAGGCTACCATTTCTAGAACTGTTCTTTCTAGAGGAATGTAAACAATAATAAATTTTGAGCTGATGCAAAGCATTTCATTTGTTTTCTGTTTATGTGAGATTTCTTCCTTTCTACCAGATAAATTTCAAATAAACCCTCTCTTAAATACCCCTATCAAAAGATTTTATTTTGGAATAACCAAAACAAAGTTTCAGTAAATCTGTAATAAAAGATTATGTTGTAAAATTTAAGTTGCAGTTTTTAATTCAATCTGGTCTCACTTTGTAACTACTCTTGGTTCCCCAGATGCATTTTCAGCTAATGAGCTTTTTTTTTTGAGAAATGTCACCCACCTCTAGACTTGTCAATTGCAATTCAGAGGTAAATTAAATCAAATATTTTACAGACAGATTTTGAATATGATTACACTCTATCACCATCTCAACATGATCTTGTCAGGGCAAGTTTCAAAACAGAGTGCTGAATTAAACTGGTGTGACTCAGAAAAAAACTATCCTGAAATAAAAAAAATTAAACTAATAACTCAGTTATTAGGCCAGAATTTCACTGCAAATATTTCCAACATTTGCAGGTTTCATTGTACATTTATTGCACCTGTATGTTAGATGCCTAATTTGACAGCCTTTTACAAAGCCATCAGTAATCTAAGCTCTCGGCTCCTTAGTCCAGAACTGGTCAGCCATCACAAATCCTCAGTCAAATGCCTCAGTAAATTTGCTGAGTATTTCCTGAGGCTTCAAACAAGAGTGGAAGGGTAAGGACTAGAAAGTGCTATTCAAGGTCAGGCATTCTTCCCTGGTTACAACTGGCCAAGTAACCACGTACCAAAAAAAGCCCCTGAAAAGCCCTAGAGAAATTGAGCGTATTCCTAAAGACTTGACTTTAAAAGGTTCGCCAATTTAACAGCCAACTGAAGTATTTCTATAGAAGCAATCTACAAAAATGTATGATAGGAATAAGATTTTCTATTACATTCTGCAGTACGGCCTGAAAACTTTACCAAAAAAAGTAATCCTCTGTTATAAAATTCCCCAGAAGCTCTCCATAAAAGAGCAAAACCTCTGAGAACAGCATGCCCAGAGAAGTAAAACCTGCTCCTCCCCACTAAATCTCCTGCCATTTCCCCCCTACAGCAGAGTATTGGGCACAGCTGCCTGTTTCTGCTTCGCATACTCAAATTTGAGGCCAGTGACAGAACTGTTAGTGCCATTTCTCTGGGGTCTGTCCTTCCAAGCAATAATAGTCACGCACGCTCAGTGCTAATGCTGGTTAAACCTCAGAAGTTTTAGAAATGCCTTTCACATAAGTGTTCAAGAATGCAAAGGCTTATCTGAACCATAGCCAAATATATCTTGATCTAGATACCACAGGATTTGGCCAGGGTGGAAATACTGAGGGAGTAATCTCTTGGACACTATTTCAATGCTTTTCTTTGGGGAAGAAACCAAGAAAAAGCAGACGTTCAGGGAATATTTCCAGATCCCATTTGTAATCAGAACTATGACACTTGTCATATATCAATTATTTCTCACTACTCACTGCCTGTTCCTTTTTCAAGAAATTAAAGTTGACAGGAATAATTGTAGGAAGGTTACCCGAGTGCTGTGACACAGAGAACAACTGAATGGTACATCATGGTTAGAGTAAGATCATTAAAGGACAAAGAGTTAGAAAAACCCTATTGCATATAAAATATAAGAGTAATTACACAGAAGGATTTTACATTGGAAATAAGAAAATTAACAACGGTGGGGAAGAAATCTAATAAATGAGTGACCCTAAAAGGGAACATACATTCTTGTCTTTGATGCTTTGAATAGTAAATGTCCAATGTACAGCAAGGTATTAACCAGATGTTAGTAAACAGCAAAAATCTAAGAAAATCTAAGAAAACAGAGCACATTCCTAGCCTGAAATATTTCTGAGTTTCTATCTTTACAATCTTCCCACACTTGTAGATTATACCATGACAACAGCTCTGTAGCTGACTGCAAACAACAATAAGGAATGATGTCTCCCTGCACTGAAAACTAGTTTTTAAATGTTAATACTATAAACACACCAACCACACCCTGCCTCTAGGTCACAGGGATATCACTGTGCTTAATATGAGCCACTACACTAGCAGCAAATGAACTAAGTACGACGTAATAAGCTGATGCCCTGAGGCCACAGGCGTAATGGTGGCTTGTTGGCTTTATGTTCTCTTGTTTATTGATTTGAACTGAAGGAAGTATAGAACAGTGGAGATAATAGCTATGATGGCATTTACTATTTAAATGGGGATTTAAAGGTCTTTAAAATATGGATTGTTGACCTTATTGAGTGTTTATTATTGTCTCCTATATATAGTCCTTTGTTTTTCAAGCTCTGTATAGGATGACCTGAGTCTACCGCTTGAAGTACTTCTTGGGCACTTGTTCCTCAGTGGATCCTTAACATGACAAACCATAATGGCTCCTAAGAAGACGTGTCCATTTTTTGAGACATATGACATAAGAGACTGCAATGAATCTTTGGAGACTTCTGCAATCTCTTGTAGCAAATGTGGCTGCCACACTGGCACTTTCAGCCCACAAAGCTAAAAATATTTTGGAGCATTGCTGTTGGAACAGTATACAACCACCACCTTGCTGGAGGGAGAAATTTCTATGCTTTCAAGAGGCCTTTCTGTTTGTTTTAGGAGCTCACCAATTGTGCTAGAGTATGTATATCATAAGCTAATGGTCTGAAAAATATCAGCTAACAAAATCAAGTAGTTACAAAAAAGTAGAAACTCTCTAGAAACACCTAACTTAGAAATACCAAATAGTTCTCTTGCTTATTTGCTTTGTAAAATTGAAGTAAATATAGCAAAACCCACCGAAAAAAAAACCCCAAAAGAAAAAAAACCCCACGAACTTGTATTCTAGTGGGTCACAACTGAGCAACGTACTTTTTTTTCCTTGAAGTCTAAATCATAAACACAAAGAGCAGGTGTTTAGGATAGAAATACTTGTAAGTCCTTCAGCCTTCGTAGCTATAATCATGCATAAGGAGGTACTATGACCAGATCTACCTCATTTATTCAAGTGTCTTTATCCTATAATAACATTCAAGAAGAGTAAACAAACAAATTCCTTTCTTATTTCACCCACATTTGGAGTCACTGCATGTACAAGTACACAGAAAGGGAACTCCAGTAACAGACTATTTGCAGCAGAACTGTTGGAATTTTTTTTTTTTAAGTTTGTACACATGATGGAGCTGAGGCTACTGTGAACTGTTTTGTCTTGGACAGAATGAAGACCCCAGCTCAGTTAAGCTTCTGGCAAACTTTTACATTTGGATGTGCAAGTGCATCTCTCCCTTTTGTAACCACCCACCTATTACCTGATGTTGTTTGATCACCAGGAACTATAGGGAGGAAATAACATTGTTAAGTTGCTTAAGTGTAAATTGATTTGAGGTTTATAAAAGGTATGCCACGAGTGCTGATGGCACACCAGTGAGAGAATACTGGGCTCAGGTCCGGCTGCTGACAGAGCGCTTGCAGTGGGACAAAGCTGTGCACAGCTCCACACCAAGCTCCGAAATTCTCTTTTCCTGTAACTTTACACTCCGCACATTATTACAAGCCTCCCTCTCACCCCTGCTTATATACTTTTTTCTGTATGAAACTATTGTATTTTGTGTGCAACGTGATTTCTTCATAGCCCTGAAAGGTAGACCTCCAGGGTCTGCAGCTGGCTTCTGCCAAACCCCAGGAAAATAACTGCTGCTTGGCACTTACCTCTCCTTCTCTGGGCCACGGCCTTCCATTCTGTGTGTATTTGCTTTGATTCTGACGCTTCTTTTGCCCTCCATCAGCAAATTTGCACAGCAAAGGCTCAGTGGGGGCTGTGAAGACAAGAAACCCAGTCTATATTAGCATCCCCCCCAAAGAAAGTGATTATACCAGCAACAGTAGTGCTTTGTAATACCAATCTTTTGAAGTAAAATCTTGCCTTCTGCAGATATTTTTTGTCTCTTTTAGCCTCGACTCCACTGGCAGCTGTTCTTATTAACTAAGCTTCAAAAAATATATACTGGCAGCCCTTAAAAGAATTTAGCAAATATTGTTGAAAAAATAATCAGCCTACGCAGAATGTTAAGTTGCTGTAGTGGAATAGTAAAGTCAGGCATTAGTTCCAGCTAAGTTAGACACGTATCCATGACCAGCATTAGTGCAAGGATAAACACTGCTTTACTAAAGCAGCTTTCTGTTTTTATTGTAAAAACTTCGCAAGAACCTGTTTAAGGAATAAGTGTTCTCACTATTTCTGTGTTTCTCGGCACCCAATCCTTTAAAAATCTGAATAAACAGACTAAAATAGAGACTTTTGCCAAGCACAGTCCAATTAGCTTTCTTTTCCTCTTAACTCCTCTTTTAAGCAAGTTGGCAGCTGAGAAAACCCCTTTCCTCTCCAACTGAGATCTGGTGTGTGTGAATACAATAGTCAGGGGGGCCAGAGCCCCAGGAAGAAAGGATATTCACAGAGCCGCACACCCCAAAAGGCAGCTCACAATAGGGCCCCCTAGTGAAGAAATTACCACACATCAAATGGGTACAACAGGAAGGGAACTTTGTGTCTTGGGATCTTTTCCCGTTTACCCAGCTTTTAACAGCCTCCTAAACCATTTTCAGCCCAAACTGTAATTAGCTTGCCAGTGGGAGCTTGCCTTTGCTGCCTCCTTCTTAAAAGAGGGGCCAATTTCTACCCACTTCATTAGGTGTATGTCAAGATTGTCCTTTATTGCCTACATCAACAGATAAGTAAACCAATATTGGCTTGGTTGAAAGAAATCTAAAAATGATGTGTCGCATCTGAATTTCTTCAGGAATTTTTGGGTTCCCAAGCATGAAAAGTAGAGGCTTTAGCTAATTAACCAGGGTTTTTGATGGAAAAAGGCAAGAAACTGTTTTTTTTCTCCTTGTTTCCTGTTTCTGGGAAGCTAGAAATGTTGAAAAAATAAAAGTGCAGGGACTTGAAGGAAATGTTGCAGTAAGGGGATTAGTCAAGTTGCTGACTTATTTATTTGTAATAAAAATAATGATTTAGTCGAAGGATGAGATAAGTTTGCATAATATTAAAACAAGTTCACCTCCCCCAACCTCTTAGTTACAGCCAGCTCAAAAGGGGACAGAAAGCGTAGATTAAAACTGTGACAACTTCAACAGTGCAACCAAGGAGCAGCGCACGTAGAGAATCTCACATCAAAACCACAATTTCTCATTGGGACAGCATCACTTTGGCTACTTCTGAAGCTTTAACAGCTTTGTTTTTTCATTACCATTTTACCAGGCTAGTAATTTCCAAGGTCACTAGAAACTGAACTGCAGGGAACAATCCATTATTGGCAGAAAGCTCGACTGTGTGACCCCAGAGGTCCTTCCCCACCTCTGACTTCGATTATTGAATCAGATTTTGGTAGAAGCAATGCTCAGCCAACCATTTTAAATTTAAAATAATGAAGGTTTAAAAGCATCCAGGTGGCTGTGGAGATTCTTTCTGCAGATGGAGAGGTTTTACAGGGCTGATTGCCCTGCACTTTCACCAGTTTTACTCCACAGTGCAATGCTGCATGATTTCAGAGCAGTTACTTACAGTTCACTTTGATGTGACTGTGAGGGAGGAGCAGGTGCTAAGCCAGCATTAGAGAAAGACCTATTAAACGTCACATCTGAAGCTTCAAAAGTTTTTTGTTTTAAGCACTGAACAACTATCAAGCAACATACTATACCATTAGGAGAAGCATGCAAAAACAATCTGCATGTTGGATGTTTACATATGCCATGATCATCTGCTAATGTACACATGTGGTGTTAGCCCATATACTATGATGTGGTTGAGCAAGCTAGGAAGTCATATGGTTTACTACATATCCTCTCTATATATAAGCCAACCACAAATAGGAAGCTGTTGCTTTTCTGGACTTCCCAATATCCAGCATTACCATCTGACAACCTCTTATTTCTTAACTTGGGGCTTCCTAAAGTTGACTGAGATTGAACAAATTGCCAAACAACTTTACACCCCCCCACCTAGGAAAAAAGTGAAAAACATTGTACAGACTTTTCAGGAGGTAGGGAAGAAGATGGAAAAGGACAACAGTACCATGCCTTTCACAGGCAAGTTTCTGCATGGGAGGTTATAGTCCTCTACAGCAAACTGAGGGGAATTCTGGAGAAAAAGTCCATCTGTGTCGATCAACATTAACGTAAGCAAAAAAAGATCAAAAGAAAATGTTCTGACAGGAAGACAGAGTCCAGATAAGATGGGGTTGTTTGGGGGTTTTTTTGAAAAACACAGGCACATAGCATATTACATCCAGCAAGAAAGAAAATTATCTTATTAGCCCTGAAGTGGTGTAGGTCTTAATGGTTTACACCTGGCGACAACTATGGTAACCAAACTCAAAATATAAAGAAATCAAATTAATAATCTCTCTTCTTTCAGGACATAAGGTAGAGTGTAATGGTGTCTTAGGAGTTCAAACACGTTGCTCTAAGTAAACAGAAGAACTCAAATCTCTGCTTTACTTGAGTGCTCTTGAAATCCCTTGTAAGAAAGGTTCTCTAGGCTTTGCAAGATCAGATGCACATGAATATTTGACGTTAGTACCATCATTCTTACTAATCAAATACATAATAACAGAAGATACCAGAAAGAGCATATCCTATTCCACTGTATCAGCAAAACTACTTCTAAGTAGAATTCTTTTTCAATGGTTTCATGAAACGTCAGAAGTGCTTTAAAAATAATAAACTTACTTCAGACAAAAAAAAAAATCACAGTTAGGTACTATGGTTATCATTCAAAAAGAAAATATTCAGGAACTATTCAAACAATATCAAATTACATGAATAATATCAAAGGATTGCAGCAGAAGTGGGATATTTTACCCCCAAATACTTCAGAAGGGGAGGAAGGAAAAAGGGGAATCTTTTAAACTTTTTCTGCTTTTGCTCTCTTCCATTCTAGACAGACACTCTTCAATTTATGGACGGCATTTTTACTCGTCTCCTTTTCCTCTTCATGAACACACTGACTGAAAATAAATGCCTGTGTCCCTGCCTCTTCTCTCACCTTTCGTACTGCTGACTTAATAGAAAATGTAATTTGGGTATCTGTAGATGTTCATATTTTGAACCGATAAGCACATCTTTTTGTATGGTTCTTGACATCCTCAAAGTTTTGAGCATGTGTGGTATTTTGAAGCATATCTGGAAAATCTACTGTTGGTATTTTCCTGTCAGAAGAGTGAGAATTGATTCACTTGAGACAAATTTCAGGCTATTCCATCCTGATAAACTCTTCAAGATAGAAGGCACTGCTCTTTCTTTGACTTCTACCTGACAGTAACAAATACAAATATCAAGAATAAATAACAGCTTTAACCTGAACAAGGTTCATTAAGACATAACCCATTTTTCAAGAAGATTTAAATGCTTGCTGTAGTTCCCATCCAAAGCCTGCTCTAGTTAATAAGACATAAATAGCCCTGAACTTGGCTTTCACTCCTGAGAAGGAAGCAAGATCAAATTGATAGTGCTTCTAAACAGCATTTGCCAAGATATTCAGGGCTGCTTTAGGAGAGGGCAGTAGTTGCTAGTGTTCAAATTCTGTTCCCATGGAAGTCAATGGCTAAAGCCCTATCTCTCTTCAATCAGGCCCTGAATTTACTCTAAGAGTTCAGTGGAGGTGAAAGAGAGAGACTGGTTTTATGTCAATCAAGCCTGTCGATATTGCTGGAGTTCCCTTAGGAGATCAGCTTCTCATGCTCTGCTACTTTAGATGGACAGACTGTGCAGATAGACAGCACTGAACTGCCAAAAGGCGTTATATCACCAAAAGCAACACTGGTATTTAAAATAGGACAAAACCTTTAGATGGAAGGAGATGGGGATAACAGTGCCCCCATCTCAAATCTGGCAGCCTCTTAGAAATGTTCCGTCTCAGGAAGGCAACTTCAATTAAATTGGAGAATTCAACAAAAAAAGCAAACTTCTAACTAGTTCTGAATACATAATTTCCTTATTCTTTCATTCATCGGAAGGCAGATACACTTGAGCTTCTACATATGCAAAAATGTATATATTCATGAGCATGTGCTTCATAAAGGAAGATGAAAGCTGTCATTTGCATTCAGTGAATCTTTTTCATTATTTCAGGTGCTTGGAAACTTTTCTATCTTAAGAGTTACTGAGAAAAGATTGTCCTCCACAACTGCCGATTTAGTCATATAGCATCGTCTGTCCAGCAATGGCAAGAATTACATATATAAAAAAGTAATAACAAGGACATATTTATGTATTTTAACTGCTTTCACTATGAGTATTTTTGAAGACAGAATATTTTTCAGCATGTCAGGAAGAGTTCAATCTCTTCGTCTCATCTTGTGCAAAAATGAAAGTAACATTTCCAGTAGACAGCCTAGCAACAAGTGCATTGTGAACATTCATGTGGATCTTTAAACACCTTCATTTTGTTAATGTGAAGAAAAATGATGAGAAAGTCATTGGTGTACCAATGAATGGTCAGTGCACAGTCAACGATCTTTTTCAAAGTACGTTTTTATGAGAAAGTTGGATTAATTTATTTTTCAGCCTTGGCAAATCCTCCTCCACAATAAAAAAGGAGCAGAGCCATAATTGAGTTCACAATTACACCAAGCATCCAAACTGATCAAGCTTTGATAACTATTTTTCTTCTTAACCCCCTTCCAAATTTCAAGTATTTTGGTAACATTTTCGCGTACAAATCACGCAGAATATCTGAATGAAACATCCATGCAAGAACCAACCCCTTTGTCTGCCACAGATCAATCATTTTTAGTCTTTAAGAAAAACTTCATCCTACAGTAACATCAAAGCCACTTTGTAAGCAAACCTGTTTACTCATACTGTATTTCAGAGGGAGACATGAGAGACACAAAAGCAGAGCAGGGCAGAGCAAATTAAGGTTCTGATTCTATACCTGGGCTCAGATGGCTGTACCCAGCAGGACTACGGTCTTTAGAAAACCCGCAGTTTATTTACAAAATTAATTTTGCTGTTGTAAGCTTTAAAACTGTAAAAGTTTCAGGACCCCAACAACAGAGTGACTCTCTGCTCTAGTGAGTCCACTGGCTTCTAGGAAAGTTCTGTCACGCAGTACTTATTCATCCCAAAGTCATAAATAAACAACACCTGAACTTCAAGGAAGATTACAAAACACAACCATAGCCATTCTGCTCTTGGAAAATGAAGATGAAGAATTACAAAAGACGGTGTGTGGCACGAAGGGACAAAAGGACATGTAAGGACAATGCGTTAGCCGAGTAAGGAAACGGTAAGTAATGAAGCAAGTAAACACATCATCCTATCCCACATGGAGCACTTGACTTGTTGAAAGACAGAGTTGATAACTTTGTGGAGTAATAGATTTTGTCCCAGACGTCCACGATACTGGGTGTGATGTCACAGGACAGACCCTAACATATATACATAGAAGTATAATGAAAGCACCCTATTACATGTTCAAATGATTCCTTGTTGCTCAGTGTTTTTGCAAGAGCCAGTGCTTTTACACAGGTCAAGCAATATACAGCATATTTATCCAGTAGATTTACAGTTAAATTTAACTACATAATATTCGGTGGACTTGTACAGCTGATTATGAAAGCAAAACAATGAGTTAATGTTGCATTTTAGTTTCTACAACATACCACTTTCACAATATAATTATAGAAATTGGGGAAACAGCTTTACATAACAGAAAATTACCCCAAAGCAACAATTAAAAAGCAAACATCTGTTTGGCTAGCAAGGAAAAAAAAAGCTATTTACTTTTGATAAACTGTATTATAGCTTAAGTAATTCTCTCTAGTTCACCTCTTTGTCTTAAGAAATGGGAAGCAATCCTTTCATCTTTTTGTATAATAATTATTTCTAAAGAGAAGACTATATTAGAAAAGGAAAATAAATCCCAGAGGCGAAACAGTGTGTCAAGCATAAAGTTAGTGTTTTACTGTATGCATACATTGGAGAAACAGCATGCCAGCTGTGAAGTGTGGTCCAGATCTTGTTGCTATCGATGCAAACACTCCAGCTACTACATACAAAAGTTATACTTAATCGTATCGTTGCAGAAGCCCCCATAAAGATTTGTCAGAGCAGATCAGAAACTAGAGTCTCCTTTCTATGAGAAACTGCAACATTCATTTTACAGTTTGCTTTTGTCTAAAAAACCATTTTTGTTTTTAAATTTTCAACAGAAGAGCAGATTGAGAACGCCTGATACAGGCCTATTAAAATGTTCCATTCCAATGTTGCTGATTAGGCAAAACTGTGGTAACAGACAGCATTAACGCGATACATTATTTTATGGAGATAACATATAGAAACAGATGCTTCAATATGGTATTAAAACTGAAATGAAATCAATCAAAATAGCAAAGCTGAAATGCAGTATTAAAACAGTGCTGAAATGTTGTAACACGATGGCATATTTTTATTTTAACAAACTCAATTTCTCTACCAACTCTAGCCCTGGTCTCCGTAGGAGAGCATGAATGGATGAAGAGCAAATCCTGAACGGAATTAAGGAGTTCCTTAATTAACTTTATTAACTAATAACTAATTAAATAATACACTGTACTTTAATGTTGGATTCTGCCTTTATTTTACACAAAAGGCCTGAATCAGAGCTCACAGAAGTTAGAGATTCTCGGTGAATCCAAAGCCACTCTACTGAAGCCAAATTTAAATTTGAGGTAACTGCGAGCGAGAGCAGAATCAGGCCTGTGATTTTTGCCACAGAAAGCAGCTTCCTCCAACTTGACGATACAGCAAAGTTCTGTCCCATTGGAGGTTCCTGGTGTAAAGCTGAAGAATATCAGCTGTAGTTCATCCTTTTGCGCCCAGTGCTATGACAGCCCTTCACAACCTTAAACTACTGGATGAAAAGGAAGTGGGGTCGTTGAGGAGTGATTTGTTTTGCAGTTTTTAAATTTCTCCAAGAGCCTTTACAACAAAAGAGGAAGTCCTTTTATCGAATGACTGTGAAATCAAAACAACTAAGTATGTGCATCAGTTTGCAGAAATCATTTCATGCATCTGTGCTTAGACCTGTATTTTCCATGACTTTCAGACATGACCCATAACCAACTGAAATTTGGGGCACATTGTTTTAATGTGCCAATTCTAATTACAAACCATAGAATTTGGCTGGGTTAATACCTCCTGCAAAAACCACTTTGATAGACTCCCTTGGATTCCTGCCTCACTGGAAGAGCCGTGTACCAAAAAATGGAGGCAGTATCATATTTTGAAGAGGAGTATTGGTTATAAGTCATTCAAAGCACTTCACATATTATCTGAGATAGATAATAAATATTGAAACAAGTAGATATAAAATGTTATTTTGTTAAATGAGCAAAGCCCCACACTTGTTCAGTCAGCACCATTAAAAACTGAATGCTTAAGAAACCAACCCACCTTTCCATGCTTGAAGAATTTTTGTAGGGAACTTATGTGCCCCAGCTCCCCTGTATTTCTCTCATGCCAGAGTAACTAAGCAAAAAGAAAGAAGAGCAAAAAGAAAGAAGAGCCTACATAGTCTTTCTGGAAACCATGCAAGTAATTAGAAGATAGAATGTAGAATAAAGATATGATAATGCAATGGTCCCCTGTCAAGAGTTTCTCCCCGTTGACGACAGCTGACAAGTGTGAACAGTTTTCAAAGAACAACAAAAAATGTATATTTTTATGTTTTTTTTAATAGATTTTGCAAATGCTAATTACTATCTGGGATTCTGACTTCTATGGTTTATTAAAAAAAAAAAGGTTGCTTTTACCATTTTTATGCCATTGGCTTCTTGTACAATTATTGCTACAAACGATTATGATACTACATATGTTTGGGCAGGAGATGATTCCTTCAAGTGAAATGAAAAAAATGCCAAACTTAAAAAATATTCCTGAAAGCATTTTAAAACATTTTACTGTTTTTCACTGTGAATTCCTAGACCATGACTTGCCACACAGGCACATGCTTCTGCCAATGTGTGACAAGGAACTAGGAGGGATCAGGTGAATAATATCCAACCCAAGATCCAGTGAAGTTGATGACAACACTTTCAATACCTTCAATGGGTTTTAGCACAGGCTCCTAGCCTATGACTTGAACTGGAAGTAAATACGACAGCAGTTACACTGGAGTCTCTCTTACGAACTTTGTCTTCTCTCCCAGCATTTTTCTTTCAGAAAACCACCACTCGGAAATTACAGGTGCTAGCATTTTATTGGGTCTTTAAACTGAAAGCTGCAATCCTGTCATATTAGTAACAACACATACAGAAAGTCAAGACAACTGCTAGCCTGTCATCAGGAACTAGTGTTCAGCAAAAAACTACGGTGAGGTTCTGCTGTCTCACTGTGTTGCCTCTCATCTCAGATAAGCATTAAAGCTGAAAGTTCATGTGTTGCAGCAGTGAACTAGAGGACAGGTCTGAGCTGGATCATGGTTTTAAACAAGTAGCACCTTGACTTCAGTGCATTTACTTCATACTGGTGTACCACTTGAATGCTCCTGTACCAACATACACCAGCTGAGTCTGTGGTCCCAGGACTCCAATCTGCAGGTAGAAGTCGACTGAAAAAACCTCCTCCTCTAAATGTGAACCCAAACCCACTCTTTAAATCCCCTCTGAGACTGCCCGATAAGCTTTTAGGAAGATTGTACTTCATATACCTTTTTGCCCTCTCCCATAATCTCAGAAGTTATTTTGTTTGGATGAAAATGGAGATCTTGTATTTCTTACTGTTCAATTATTAAGGAACAGCAACAGAGTCAACTTCATCTGAAAGGCTCAGCGATTTTTAAATGATCTCATGTACCGTAATTTATAATGGAAAATCAGGTACAAATTGTGTGAGATGCTTTCTAGTTCCCCTCTAATGGAAATAAAATGAATCCCTGGTAATGGGTGACCCTACTTGCTTCTGTGGTCACCCATTTTACTTTTTAGTGTTCTCTTCAGTAGTCTCAAGAGAAAAGAACAAATGCAAAGCTTTTATCCGAAGCTGCTTCTCAAAACAATAGCTCTGTACTTCTGCTATAAAATCTATTTTTACTATTCTCATAAACTAATGTTATTGATCACAGACACTTTGCTATTATCCCACTAAGAAAAACTTACTTGTACTGACAGTCCAGAGACAAAATGATTGGAATTTATGCAGTAAATTCTGGCTCTGCTAATACAAGGTTATTTCATGTAAGTGTTTAAGTATTTTTTTATTATTTAGTATTGAATTTATTTATTTTAAATTTAATCTTATTAAATTATTACTTTTAATTTAGTATTTATTTAGATAAACCAGACCATTACCATGACATCATTCCTTGTCTGTGTGACACTGCTAGAAGTAACACTACAGAGAAAAGAAAATTATTTTCAAACATATGTTTTCACTATAAACAAGGAAACCTGGCCAAATGTCTTATGTCAATACAATGATTTCTTTCCACCAGCATAATGATAATTGCTGTACACAAACATTTATTTTTGACTAATTAAGGTTCAGTCTTGGCATTCGCAGCTCACACTCCAACATATGTATACCATTAATGTCCAGAAGAGCTTACGCAATCCAGCGTTAAACTGCATGAGGAAAAAACGCTTCAGTTATGACCATGAACTTATTTAATTCAGACGTACATGTTTAAATACTACATTTTGTTTACTGATTGTGGGGAAAGACACATCTATTGTGTCTTTGTGAATGGTCACTGCAATAAAAAAGTGGCCATATATATAATGCTAACATTATTTGCAGCTCTACTCATAGCCTGTTAAAAAGTCACAGTAGAAAATTCTTACAGTAGGAAAAAAGATATGGCCCTGTGCATGGTCAAAGCAGTAACATGACCTTCTTGATATCAGAGCTGAAACAGCATATTCCTAGAAGCACTTATTAGTGTGGATGCATGAAATATTCCTGTGTAAATGAAAAAAAACCCCCAATTTTTAACCAGCTATCAATCTGTTCAACAGTTTAAAAATATTCAGAAATACTCACTTTTTTTTTTCTCAGACTGCCTAATGAAAATCCTTTTATTTAAATCAGTTCTAATTAACACACATTCCAATAATGACTACTGGGTGCAACAGCAAAAACTCCAATCACTTATAATCTGAAACATAGCTGAGCAATATAATTTTGCCACTACTGTGAGAAAGAAAGAAAAGCTGAAGGGAAAATTCTTTTTATTGTTATTGCCCTTCTTCCATTTTATTCTTCTGCATTCACTGGAAGACATAATGTCTATGCCCTAAAATGAGGGAGTTTGCTAGAAGCTAACACACAGCATCGCCAGCTTCCTCACTTAAATGCAGGACCACCTTTAAAAAGTGGATTTGACCCTGACTGTGTCAGAACCGTGGCCGGGTATAGGTTACACAGCAGAAAGCATTTACAAGATGGTGACTGACTGATTCTTAAAGGCAGGAGTTCATTTTGCTGTGGTAGAGAATATCCAAATCACGCTAAATACCTTGGACAGGATAATTACTGTGTTCCACAAAACCTCACTGCATGCTCTACCATCTTCTCCTGTAATCAGGCCCAAAGGGAGGGAGGGAATACTTTGTAAACACCATATAAGTAAGGACACGGATACCCCTACCCTTTTTCTCCCCGGCAGAAGGGCGAGCAGCAGCTCAGAACATGGACCGCCGATGGCGCAGGGCCACGGGACACACCAAAACCCCCTGCAGCTCCAATTCAGTGCATCAGCTGCTCCTCACGGCAACTTCCAAGTCCCAAGTCTGCAAGACAGGCCTTTCTGGGTACTACTGAACTGAACGTCACTGCCCCCCTTGCCAAGCGCCTGCAGGTAGGAAGCAAATGTGGCACTGGCATGTATGTGCTGGGAAAGAAAGAAAGGGCCTTGGAAAAAAAATTGCTCAGCGACTCCCTTTCTTTGAAGGGCAAGAAGGCAACAAGCCCTTGAAGCATGCCACCACCTGGAGCTCCTGCCAGGACATGGAGGCTTTGCACCAGCTTTAAGTCTCTGCCTGCAAGGCACAATTGTACCTGTGATTTCCATGACAGAAAACTGCACAGTGGTTTCACTGGGAATTTTCCAGTAAGTCACTTATTTATGACAATACTTTATCCAAGGGAAAGACAAAAAAGTGAAATTATAATCTTTTCCCAAGACAATGGAAGATCTTACTCATACTTCTTAGCTCTTTTCAAAATGCGTTGATGATACCAACACTAAATCTAATATGCTACGACCTAAGGAAAATTCTAACCCTTGCAGCTTAAAAATCCTTTATTACCATCTGAGACAATATCCTAGAATATTAAATAGATAACACTAAACCCTTCTGAAATTTTTAAGCGCAGAGCTCTCAGCTGAGGGTAGAAAAGGAAGCAAACTTACATATTGGAGACTGAGTGATAGCCTAATCTTCTTTAACTCTGTGTAATACATGTCTCAGAGGTTGTATGAAGGTCATGCTAGATCCTGCTTTGCCACGGGTCCAAAAATTACAAAAGGAATGTGATTTCAATGCTATGCTTGGAAAAGTAAAAATCAATCCTGTACTCTTTCAGTTAAAAATACTGGAATAATAAGAACAGGAGCGAGCCAAGCACAACAAGCAAGAATAGGTGAGAAACAAAAAAAAAGGTACAGAAATAGGCAAAGAAAAACACCTTAAGAAAATGGAGGGAAAACCAGGAAAAGTAGGGAGAGGAATACTTCTGAATTGCCCTTGAAAATGCTCTAGCTTCACACAAGAGCAAATGCAACTCATGTCCTTATCCATTTCTGGATTACAACAGAGGCCCTCACAAGTACAAAGATTGCAGCAAGAAAACACTATAACTGAAAAAGCAAATTTGAGCTAAATGTCACTGCCTATAGCAAACAGAATGACAGAAGTTTATAAAAATGGTGTTTTTATCTGAAAACAGAGACTGAAGACCTGTTCTGTTGCACTATGAGGAACCCACTAAGACTGTAGATGGTCTTAGAGTAATTATATGGCATCAAAACATGAATGAAACTAAGGAGACTGTAGAGTCTCCTCTACACAAAAATATCAAGGCTCTGTTATCAAAGTCAGTTTAAAAGCTTATTTCAAAACTCTATAGATGATCCCACACTTATGTGTCACAGGAGATAAAATTAGAGATGACTACATGAAAGATGAAAAAACAAGGACCTCTCTTCCAGATAAATTACGTTATGAGAAATGGTAACAGGCTCTGACACCAAAATCCAACCATTCCTTAAGGTTTTGTCCCCATTTGGGTGCGATCCTTCCTTGGTTTGCAGGCACACCGACATGATGAGTCTGTGTGCAACTATATTCAAAGCGTGATTACAACCAAACAGCAGTATCAGAGTGTAGCCTGACAAAAGCTGTCTCCAGCTGATGTGAAGCAGCAATTTTCTTCAGAGCAAATTTCATGAATCAGCCAGCAGGGAGTGACAACATTCTGCTGCCAGTGACTAAGTGTATACCTCTGGGTTGCAATTTCCACCAGCTTAATAAGAGTCCATTGCAAATGTGATCATATTTTTCACTCTGCTGTTAACAGAGATGCTAATCTGGCTCTCAGTTTCCTTCCTTCCTTTTTTTTTTTTTTTCTTTTTGCCAGCTTTATTGCTTACAATGTAGTATTTCCCTGGAGACAGAGAACAAAGTCTACTCCACATTGCTAATAAAACTTGAAGACAACACAGTAGAGTAAGAATTAAAGGGCAACAACTTTTCTACTTTGAGGAATGTGGCAGGCCTAGCAGAGACCTCATGGCTTTCTCCTGCCATGAGAAGGCCAGCTCAGTCCTGAACTTTGCAACCTGGTGAGAGACAAACAGACTGAAGTGAGAGGGAGAAAACCTTTTCTAGAACATTTCCTGGTACAGATCCAGAGATGAAATAAAAATCCCACAGTCGTGAGGATGGTCAGAAGAGGAATAATGAAGTTTAAATGAAGGGTAAGGTAAAGACTGAGTAACGAAAGCATGAATAGTACCCGAATTTTTAAATGCTCTCCAAATACTTCAGCTAGGATCTGCACACGAATAAAATCTCCAGATAATGAACCCCAACACACTGATGTCAGTATTAATGCTACATGATTAACACAACAGAATAATACTGTACTGCCTTATGTGACTTGATTATAACTCTAAAACATGGTAGAAAGTGCTTTATTTATAGCTTTAATAGGGGAGGGGAATATTGGAAACCTAGATGTTATTCAGAATCAGGATTCTAGCTGATTGTTGATCCTAAAAGGAGCCACAACAAATGGTTAAAAATGCTGCCATTTGTTATTCCTATGCAGTACAGTTCCACTTCTTGGGCTGTTACCAGTGGGGAGGACAGAGCCTCAGGCTTTAAAACTCAGCTCTGAATTGAGAAGGAAGAACTTCTAATACTGGAGATAAGATAACTAGTGATACTAAGACTCCATGCCAAGGGTGGAGGAAGCTTTATTGAACAGGCCAGCACGGACTTGCTGGAGGAGAGAGAGATGAAAAATGTAAGATTCTTTGTCTCCACCTCTGTCTGAGGTGCCGAGAGAACTGGACTACTTGGACATGCGCCATATAATTAATGTGCATCTATCAAATTGTGCATTCAGTGGGACAGAGTCATATGAGTTTCTTGGAAACTTACTGGTCGGCTACATGGTATGTGCACCGTTTTTTTAACTAGCCTGGACAGAATGTATATTTCCTGGACAGAAATACAAGCACATGTGACATCGGATGCAATCACGGTGACACAGGGCTCAGCCCAGCCTGTTCGCACCAGGCTGGTTTTGCCCCTGGATAAGCAAAGATGAAAGTGCATTTGGGCAAAAGCTCTTGCCTGAGGGTGCCTTTGTGCCAAACCAGAATAATATTGCACACTTGTACCAGGAAGACTTGCTTTACAATACTAGAAGAAAAATACAGTTATTTGAAATGGTCAGCTTGGACCAAACTTGCTTTTATTATCAGTTTTTACTGTGTATACATAACATATAAAATGAACAGAGTTATTCCAGGTTTAATCCTGTATCTCTTATTCCTGCTTTATAATTCCGTTGTAGAAGAGTCTTCACATACTAACTGAACTATTCGTATTTACGTTATGCAACATGTACTAGTGTTGCAGGATTAGGGTATGAGCATGCTTATGTAGTTCTCAAGCTGTGTCATGCCATGCTCCTTCAAGGTAACTTCTGCTGCCACTTTTTGTATACTTAATAAGTTTTTTTCTTTTATGGTGCTTATCACGGACTTTGTTTGCAAACACCTTACAAGCACTAATGAATTCATTCTCCCAGGAGGCAGTGAAGTATCAGAGATGAGCTGCAGCACAGGGATAATGCAAGTTGTCCAGTGTCACACAGTCACTGAGTACAGATCTCCTGAGTTCTTGTGCAGTATTTATTCACAAGATAACCCTCCTCAAAGAGCTCTGCCTAGGTGCCCTATTTCCTCAGCCTCATTTCCCACTTCACTCTATTTGAGGGAAGATCTCCTTCACCGATCCAAGTTTGCAATGCCACCATCAACTCACTAAAATGTTTCATCAGAAGATAGCTCAATTTACAGTGCCCACAAAAATTGAGCTTGTAATGATAATAAGGATTAGATGCCATTATAGGTATACATATATACATTTCTCTATGCGTTTGTGTCTCTGCACATAACATATATACATACACATATCTATATATGTGCATGTTACCAGGTATCTGTGGAAAGTTATCAAACACAGAACATCAGAACAGTAAAAGTGCAGCTACCTAAAGCTTCAAACAAAACTGTATTATTTACTGCAATATTTAGCTATTCCAAGCTCACACTCCTATATCCCTAGAGGGCAATGTCACCTAATAGGTTGTGTTCACATCCCTGTCAACCTCATATAAAGCCAAAGATGATGCTATTGCGAAGACAGACAGAAATAAGACTGTACTTAATAAAATTTAATTTAGCTAAATATAGACTTGCCCCTGTTTACTTTCAAGAAGTTTTGAAGCCTGATTTCAAGAACAGCAAAGTACAGTTGATTATCCAAAATTTACCTACCTTCACAAACCTCTGAGATTTTCCTACCATGACCCTATGTTGAACAGTCTTAGGCACAAGTAAAGAGGCAGTTCAAGACATTGAGGCCTTAAGAGAATAGCATGCACAAATATGAATGCCTGCACAAGAGAAACTTGAAGGGAAAACAGAACAGTCATTTTCTTCCCTGCATTTACTGCCTCGCTGCTTTGCAATCAATATTCTTTTTTTGTAAAGCCCAGTTTCCTGTTGGCAATGCCCACGTCCATCCCCAGGTCTCACTCCACATTTACTCTCAACATTGTTCAGCTTGCATACTATGGCTCTGACAACTCTGGTGAACGTGATTTCAGTGGTCTCCTCTCTGCCGTGTGTGAAGTGAAACCCCTCACTTCAACAACAATGTGCTACCTCTGAACAGAAAATTATGTTTGGGGAGTGAAGTCTTCCAGAAAAGCTGCTGACAGTGCGACCACGATGGAAGCTGTGACTGTTCGACATCTCTTAAAATAATGCCATATAATTGCTTTATTGATGGATGTAGCAGCCCAGATTTAGCCCCTGAAATATAAAAATGTAGGCTTCTGTTGTTTGCTTCCTTTTTGTTTTAATGATTGATAATTATTTCACAAATGTCTTCCCCTGACATTTGATTTGCTAGATAATACATAAACATACAGTTTCTAATGGGTTTTCCGGCCTTTTAACCTGATTTCTTTTCTCATTACTTTTCATTTCATTACCAATTCTGATATAAAATCTATTTTCCAGAAATTTTTTTGCGTGATCTGAAGCTCCCTCACTTTAATAATGTACCGAATGATATTTTAAAACAACAACAAAGCCAAGATCAATGATAGCAGAGAATTGAGATCAACCCATATTTTTAACTTTTCTCTTTCATGTTGAACTGTTTCACACACACTCTCTCCAAGATGGTTCCAAAATTACGTTGGAAACTAATAATTATATTGTGTGTGTGAACCTTTAAAAAAAATCTGTCACATGAAAACAGTTGAGTGAGGACAAAACAAGACAGCTCAGCATAGGAATACATATATTTTTCTGTCAAATACTGGCTGACATTGTTACTCTATTACAAGGATTTATAAGCTACTTAATGATTAGGCAGATCATGGAGATAATCTTTAAGAAATTAAAATTAATGCTGTACATTTTTGTAACAGAGAGAGGAAATAACGGCTAGAACTTGAGGGACATATATGAGTGTGCATAAAACAATGGGAGAAAATCTCAATGTTAAGGGAAGAGAAGTAGTAAGTGTTCCAGTACACTCACTAATTTCAGTGGCAGTGACTAACAAAGTCCAGTAATTTATTTTCCATAACAGCATTTACACTCTTTGGAACAAAGCAGGTTGTAGTAGCAATTGTTCTGAGTGTATCTTTGGGTTTGTGTTCATGTACTCAAATTTCCTCTTCATGAAGAATTAAACTGCTTTTTTTGGTCTTCCTCAGCCAGTATAAATCTGTTGAAGTCAGTAGGACCACGTGATTACTGGTTTTACAGCACTCCATGTCCATCCACCACTCCATTCATAAAAGCATGAAAACGCAGGTCAGCTTTCTAAAGAAAAGTACATAAAAGTTTAAAGGATCATTGCCCTTTTTTTTTTCTTTGACAGAATCCAACACGACTAGGAGTGAGAGAGAATTTTTTTTTTCCAGTGAAGATTCTCAGTATGCTGTCTGTATATCATCATTCTTTACACAAAGGCCCACCGAGATTTCCTAGCACTACATTAAACAAATTAAGCACGTTTTTGTATTGCTACATTATTCAAAGCATTGCTCCCATGCTCTAAGGCTCAGAACAGTAGTTGTCTTCTGAAAGAGAAGTCTAAAGAGAACACATCCAATCTGCTATTCAACCTATTTTTTCCGTTCTAAAGTCTCTTTTTTCTGAAGGTGTGGCTGTGGGTAGAAAGGATAACGCAATAATGATCTTCAAGCAACAATACCTGTATTGTAAAATCTCAATTTATTCAGATGTCCTTTCCAGTGTAGCCTAAAGAAATAACCTGACATGCTAACAGACAGGTTTCTATTTAAGCAAAAAAGAAAAAAGAGAAGTCCGTAAGAAATAGCCTCTAAAAAACATGTTTTTGACTTTCCTCCTTGAATTCCCCTGACAAAAGTAATGAGTGAGGCGACAGGAAACCTGATATTAATTCTGCAAGTTCTAACTAGATGTGCAGGAGATCTAAGCCCAAGGAATAGAGCTGGAATGCAGAGCAAATAGGCAATTATTCTGAGCAGAAGAATTCTGTGCCTGATGATGACTTGCCTGTCTCTGTTCTCCGGTGTCGGTTGTACAGAGACTGTAATCTTCTATGTTGATGCCTATATTCAATCTTAATGCCTGATATTGAGTGATGGGAAGCTGTAGGGATTCTTGCAAGATTCATCGTTAATGGGTTTAACTCAATTGGCATGTCTGCCCGGGATGTTTCATAAATATATAACCTACGTTACGTGATCGGAATAATTACTTAGAACCATGTAGAGTGCCCATCTCAACATGGCACTTTTTGTTCTACAGCTTTTGCCACCTTCTGCTTTACCTTTAGCCACTCATCATTTAAAAATAATAAATGCTGGTAAGACATTATGCAATGATTTCCCCCCTTTTGCATGCACTCACGCACACTTACACAGTTCCTGCCTTTGCGATCTGAGGTTCTGAAGGAATCCAGCTCTCAAAAAGCAAATTTTTGCCACATGCTGGAATGGCTACAGCTCTCCTCTGCTGTCTGTGTGGACCATTCTATACTGATGCAAGTTATACTCAAAAAAAGAAAACTCCTGTCAGAAAGAAAACTAAAGATTTTGCATGAAAAATTTTTGAGAAAGAAAAGAAAATCCTGCTGTAAATGTGCTTTTCAAGTAGCTTAAAATTTATCCAGCTGTTTTTTTCCATTATTCCATTATTAATCTTCTGCCTTTTGGTCCTCTCTTTTCCAAATCCAACATCTGCTACCTTTGTCAGCATATGACGTGCAATAGATTATTTGTCCGTAAGGCCTCCCCGTACATAATGCAATTGCTATGGTTTCTGACCTATCTGAACGCTATCATTCGCAGTGGACTGCATTCATTTATACGAATGGACTTTCATGACAAGGATCTCAATGACCCACCAGTAGAAACGTTCTCGGATGCATTATTGTAATAAACAAAAACAGGAAAATGACATAGGGTCTACCTCAGGGGAGGGTGTTCCACTTTACTGTGTCAGGTGTCTGACAGATGATTCAGGCATGGTGACACCATGTATGGCTCCTTCCTCTAAACCTACCTTCTGTTTTTCTGCAGTCTTCCCAGTAACTTCAAAATTAAGGAAGCATACTGAATAAAACATATGTTCAGATGTACAGGACTATCACATGATGCAAAGTGTTCCCACTCAGTCTATATGAGAGAGTCCCATGGTTTCATTCAGTTTGCTAATAGCAACTGTGCTGCAAAATCACTACAATGCAATCTTCATTTCCAATCCCATCACAACACGTGGCTAAAAATTATTTTCTGAAAGCTGGATCTCATCAGCTCTTCGTATCAGAGTTTATGCGGCTTTTCTGGAGATCAGTATGAACATGCGAACATTGGCCCCAGGAACTAAATAAGGCAAGGTCAACAAACGACAAGCCAGCAAAGCTAAACAAAGAAAATGTCCTGGTTTCAGCAGGGATAGAGTTAATTTCCTTCCTAGTAGCTGGTACAGTGCTGTGTTTTGGATTTAGGATGGGAACAAAATTGATAAGGCACCGATGTTTTAGTTGTTGCTAGGTAGTGCTTACACTGGCCAAGGACTTTCTAGTTTTTCATGCTCTACCGACTGATGCACAGGGAGCTGGGAGGGGGCACAGCCAAACTGGCCAAAGGGGCATTCCATACCATGTGACGTCATGCTCAGTACATAAACTGGGGGAAGCTGGCCGGGGGGGGCCGCTGCTCGGGGACTGGCTGGGCATCGGTCGGCGGGTGGTGAGCAATTGTACTGTGCATCACTTGCTTTGTGTATTATTACTATTATCATATTATTATCATTATCATTTTATTTCAATTATTAAAATGTTTTTATCTCAACCCACAAGCTTTCTCACGTGCTTTTCCAATTCTCTCCCCCATCCCATCGGGAGGGGGGGAGTGAGCGAGCGGCTGCGTGGTGCTTAGTTGCCAACCGAGGTTAAACCACGACAGAAAATCATACGATTTCAGTTTTAAGATCAGATTGACAATGGGTTGTGTTTGTTTTTAATAGTCATGCCTAGTTAATTCCCTTCAATTAGTAATTGTTGAAACTTTAGTTTGAATTAAAAAAAAATCATATTACAAAGTAATTTAACAGTAGTTATTACCGTTTAAGTCTTTCAGACGTGCAATTGTGCAAATCCACCAAGCACAATTCTGACTATATTTTCTTTACTTGGTTGAAATCACTGTTAGAAGAATGAATTTACATAATGTCATCTGCTACTCCGCTTACAATTTGTATTTCAAAAATAAAGTGTGTGTAAGGTAACTTCTACAACAGTTTCACTATTCCTCATTTAAAATAGTTGCCATTTCAATGTTTTCCTCCTTGTTTAGTAAGGATGCAAATGCAGGACTGAGATTAGGCAAGGAATCAAGAATGTAGTTTAGGATATTTGCCAGTACTGGTCTCATTTCTAAAGCACGTGCTCTCTGAAATGTGCATGCTTCATTTTAGATATAGCCGGAACATATATGTAGAGCTAGATACAATAAAAGTTCCCATTTTTGGAGTACCATGAGAATGCGTATGTTTTACAAAACTCAAAGCATAAAACCAAAAATTAAAATATTCAGCTCAATACTCTCTGCTGACTCCCTCCTCCAGTTCTCCTGAGTGGGGTATTTGAAGATTCTGGGCTCTTCAGTACTTTATCACACGGCAAGTTAACAAAATGGTCCTTCATCCTTACAACCTTGTGCTCTAGTACATTTCATATCAGCTCTCACTTGGTAATCTCCTTCTGATCCAATTTCCTACCAATCCAGTTTTCCCTATTGCACTGAATGACTCCATTATTTGGTGACATCTTATTTTCCATTACACTTATTTCTTGACTACCTAATTGGTTGACTTGAGTCTAACAGCACTCAATAAATCAAAAGCAAAAATCTTGACTAAAAATAGCTTCATGTTTCAATAACCTTATGAATCCACCTACAGAATAACGCAAAGAACCCCCACCCCAAAAAAAACCCTAAAGGCATAAATGGACCATTTTATTCCTCTAATACTGTGGCATACTGGGCTGAACCTCCTATCATCACCCTCACCATTATTATGGGTTTTAATTACTGGTACGGAAGGGGGTCTATTGTGTTAGGTTCGAACAAAGCATTTACTACTGAAGTACAGAACAAGAAACAACAGAAACATAAGACAATATCTGGCACTGTTCTTTACGCACATAACTCATGTCAATTTTCTGGTAGTGTCATCGCAAATAGAGTTTTAAAGATAGACCAGGAGAACTGTGATGGGGACTTACAGATGCTTCTGCATTCCAGATACAGACAACATAGAAAAAGATTGCACATTTTACAGTAGAGATGGGCCAAGAAAAAGGTGTTACAGCTCAAATGAAAGTTAGTTCAAACTCACGTTCAGGACCATTGAAATATCTGAGGTTTCACTGCTTGGTCATAATGCAGGAACTTTTTTTGATTTTCATTCAGGAGAGAAATGCTATAAAATCACATCACTTTGGACAGAAAAATAAATACTTGGGAATAAAATAAAATACTGCACTTTTGTCTGGTTCCAAGTTTTCTGTTTGTTTTCAAATTTTCTGTCCTTGTTCTCAGTTTTCTTTGTTATTTCAACTTAAAAGCTTCCTTCTCAATTTTAAATGGAAAAAAATAGGCACTTCTTTTAGAGGTTGTCAACTGTCTTAGTTCGGTAACGTATACCCTTATCTAGAGATACTAACTCTGACCCCAACTTCTCCTGCTTTGAGTGACAAAATGAAAATTAGATCAAAGAAGCTTAAGTTCAGCATTCCTGTTGTTGACACTTTCTTTGCGAGTCCTTTTTCTCACCATTTTCACCTAAGATATTTCTTTTAGTTATTCTCAGTGTTTTCATTAAAACATTTCATTTTTACTTATCTTACATACATTGTGCTTTAGAGTTTCTTGGATATGAAAACACTGAAATTGTGTTTTAACCCACCTTGTGAAACAAAATTCTTAAGTTATGAAACATGTCACAGAATGGTATTTCCATTTTTTGGCACTTTGGAACTAACTCTAACATTAAACTTGAACAAAGAACTGTCTGCCATTCCCCGTGTTTCTCTGGAAACAACAAAAGCAAAGTATTGCACACACGTTCAAGGACTTAAATCCTACATCCATACATCCTAACACCACCGACTTTCAGAACGATTCAACGGTCAACTACTAATTGTGTCACATCTGTATAGTAAGAATCACAGAAATAAGACTCAGTAGGTGATTATTCAATTATTACTAGAAGTGGTGGTAGCAGTGTGTGCGTACTGCCTTGGAAAATACCAAGATAATATCTATGCCACAAAGAGTACACAATCTAAATTAGGGAGACAATATAATGAGAAATGCATACAGCCTTTGAATAGCACGTTTGCACATAAATGAATTGAAGATAACACATATTCCATATAAACATTTCTTGCTCTTTTTTTTGTTAACTCCTCTAAATTGACACATCTTACCACACTGCAGCACAACCGCTAAATTTGCAAAGATATTAACACCAAGAAATTCTACCTAGGTGTTTATTTCTGCTTGTAGCATGCATTTGGGAACTGTGAGAGAATGATGAGGCTGAGCTAGATCCAGATTTCTCTGAAGCCCATACATTTAATGTATTGTTTTATCTGTTAGTAGTCCAAAATCAGTTTCTTTAAAAATGAGGCTGATCGCTGCTCGTCTTTTGCATTTTAGGCCATGCTGCTAAATACTTTATTTGGTTTTCTACTTAAATGAAGAAAACTTGCATATATAATAATAAACCTGGATATTCCTTACTGTTTACTCCACCTTCTGTAAGTGTGCTAACCCAGCACTTATTGATTTGATACTGGTAACAGGCACTACCTACAGTACGACATCTGGTGAATCAATCACTATTACCATAGTGCTACATTACAACTCGGTCCAAGGTTTTTGTGTTCACTGCACAAAGTAAATAACGTTCATTGCTGAAAAACTACCAATCTCAAGCCAAGCATGCTGTGTTATTGCATATTTTATTATAACTTGTGATACTAGACCATGCTTAGCGTGCTCATCTGCACACTGGCTTTCTGAGGGAGGAAACGGGGGAGTCTCATCTCTCTGCCAAGATGAACTGTAAGAGAGAGCCATTACAGCTAAGCTCATAATAAAAGATTGTGCTGTGCCATCCACAGTTCAGGTATTTTCTCATATTCTACTACATTCACTATTTAGCCTTAACATTGAACAAGTTACTTTTCTCTCTCACTGACAGGTTAGCACCTTTCCAAACCACTTTTTAAGAGACCTGGCAAAACCAATGCTGCTGTTCCCCTTGCTCTGTGCAATCAGAACCAAATTTTTGTTGAAGAGAAACACACTTAGACCACCAGCCCAATATTTACAATCAATGAGTCCATTTTCTATGAAGTAGAGTGCATGGGGTGGCTTCTCAGGATGATTTCTCTAAGCAACACCTAATGCTACAGAGATGATGGCTATCTGTTTCTGCCGGAGTCTGCCTAAATAAAACAAACTAAGCAGGTTTCACTAGGGACAACTGTTATATTTTGCACCTAGTAATATCGTGTTTCCTATAAAGTTTATATACACACTCGCTGGGTGAAAACCCTGCTTAGGGTAGGTGTCCTCTCTCCATAGGCAGGGAAAATGCAGCAGAAGGAACTAAGCATACATGGAGCAAATGATGGAACCACACCGAGAATGAAGATGCCCTTTGACATCAGCTCTATGGTTACTAAGCAAGATCCCCTCATGGTACTGATCTACTTTTGTGGAGGATTTGTTTCACCTTAAAACAGATATGGGCATTATAGACCTCTACATGCGAGCTGGTCCTCCGGAGATTCCTCTGTAATCGATTGAGAAATAGAAGAGCAGACTTATGGCTTCAGACACATAACCAACTTTAGGACAAGATGAAACATGAACTGAAAATGCCTATTTCTTTGTGTTAACTGTGAGAGCAGACCAGGTGATACAGTGGGATGTAAGTTTCTACATTGAGCTTCTGGGACTAAATTCAAGTCTCTTGAGCCTGAAGATTAGAATTGCTACTCATAGAGGTGCTTACCAAAATGGAGTGCGATTTAATCTTTTCTGATCTTTCTGTGCAAAACAAAAAAGGGAATCTAATTATAGTTTGATTAAGACTCCAGTGTCTCTCTCTTTTTGACTTGTCTGTGGAAACTGTCCTCACCATATGCATGGGTGAAAGACAAAAATAACGACAGAAATCACCATCGCCCAATTTTCTGTAGCTACAGAAGACATTCACATTTGATCCACATCCTGGGCTCAGTTCTTCAGTTCTTCTTCAGAATATTCAGTCCCTTACTTCTCTTAGCCATTCACTTATTCTTATATCACATCAGTCCAGCACAGCAGATGCTTTCATTAAAAATGCTGAGAAATAGAGATGACTGCTGGTCTGGCCTGGAGTTTGGAAAGAAACTCAATTTAAAATCAAAATTAATTTAAATGTCTCTGTATATGGCACCGCTGAAAGAAGCACTGCTGAAGCTCTCAATTTATTCCACCAAGAACTTTCAGGTTAATATATATTAATGTACTTTTGGTAGGTCTGCAATGCAAGTTTGATTTGTTTCTCCTAGAAACAATTTACGTTTAAATTCCAAAGCTGTAGGCATCTGAAGAATGCTTAGGTTGACTTAATCATGGCAAATCAACATATACAGGGATTAAAAAAAGCCAACAGCCTACATACAGTCTATTTAGAGAAGTAGCCACTTGATAGCATTAAGGTGGGATAAAAAAAGAAAACAAAAAAAACCCTTTTAAAACTTCCAAACAGATTTTTAGACCCAGAAGGCCTGATCCTGGTGTCTAACCAATGCAACCAATTACCTTCAGCATAAGAGCTGAGAGAGAAACAAAAGTGAAGAAACCTGTTTGAAAGCTGTCTTCACATGCTCCTGATGCATTCACATGCCTACTCTGACCCTTCTTTGATTTAAAGGAGAGGAAGTTGCAGCCAGAATTTCAGCTGCAGTGGGCAAAGGCTGTGAGCCAACAGCTCTCCTCTATGGAGGACAGGTTTTTTTTTCATATTTCCACAAAATTTGAACTAGGAGAGACAGCAGCGCCCAATGGGACTCTTCTGTCATGATGGGGATCTCTGGCATCCAGCTGTCAGAAGAGGTGAGGGGAAAGTGTATCTGTGAGAGTGGAAGGAAATGCTTAACCACTACAACCACTGGTAACAATCACTGTATGCAGAACACCCAACCAAGGAGTGCTCCTCAGGGAAATTTTTTGAAGTTTGACTTGGGACGCCTTTTACAATGACATAAGAGGAGTAGTCCACCTTCACTGCCAACAAGGGAACCTCAAGTCTACTTATCTTATCCTTATCTTCAGGTTTCCTTATCTTCAGGCAGCTGCCTTTCACAACACTGGCCGTTGATCTCATGGTAGTTCACACATTTATGCACAACAGACAGCAAGGTGTTAATAGGGAAAAGTGGCAGGTTTCTAAGTGGTCTGTTTTTGTTTCTGCAATCTTTTTTTTTTTTTTCTGGAAAAGCTAAAAATCCTATTAAAACAATTTGGCTGGCTTTCACTCTCTTTACTAATCAGACTGGCTAGCAAGTGACTTCTTGGTAGCTGAGAAATACCTGTCTTCCAGACTTTACTAGTAACACCAATTAACACAGAAGGAAATATAAGTATTTCTACCATGCAAGTGATCATTGCAAGGCAACCACACTCTGTTGATCAGTGTGAATAATGACTCCCAATACCTGTGCAAGTTTCCACTCTCCAGCACTGGAAAAGAGAATAGGAGAAATGTATTTTTAACCTTTTTCAAGAAAGAACAGCTAAATTCTTAATGAAAAAAAAATCCCCAAACTGTGTTTGTCAGAATGTGAAAATGCATGTGAGATGTAATATCTATTAGCTTCTACTTAGCGTCTTCCTCACACCAGGGAACTTTATAATAAGAAGCAGCTGAGGAGAAATCAATGTTGGCCTTCATGGATGTTCTGTATTCATAGGGATGGCTCCTTTGATTGATTTGTTGGCAACATGAGATAAAAACAATTTAAATTAAAAAAAGTGCCTAATGAGAGCTAAAGTCTATATGAGACAAGAGTGGGAAACTAACACCAAAACAAGGAAGAGATCCCTAACAGATCCTCTGACCTTGCTTTATTAACGTTTTGTGTACATGGACAAGGACAATGAAGGGAGAATGGCTTCTCCCCTAAATTTGATCCCACAAGGTAAAATAATCAGGTCAAAACACTGCAGGCATGGCAGAGTACGAGAGGAACTATTTGGCTGAAATAATAGCAGAGTCATTTATTCTTCTCCAGTTTACAAACTAGACAGCCTTGTTCTTATTTCTTTATGCTTACAATAATGTCTCCTAACTTGCACTGCTGCAAAGCTAATCCTCCAAGCTTCCACGCAGCACTACTGGGACAATGCAAGAGTACACAGTAGCTGCAGGTCAATCCACCACCTGATACTACCTTCAGAATATAGTCCCCCTAGAAAAGAAATGCTTCTCATAACTATTAAAACACATACAGAATGACCCTTTCCTCCTCCACATCGAATTTCATACACTGTACTATATACATGTATGCTTCATAACCACAGATACCTATCTCAGCAACTGTTAAACAGGGAGGCTATACCTGGAGGAAGCAGAGGGGGACCTGGAGCATTCACAGAGGCATAGATGAAGCTTGAAAATGGTATGAAACATAAATTACACTGTACATAAATTCAGCTCAGTGCCACTCTCCATGTAAAAAGCTAACTACATGTTCTTGGTGGGCAATCTTCTGATGCATATTTTCTTTCCAATCGGTGCTGCGCATCTCTTATCTGCACCACAGGTCTCTGCTGTATATTCTGATGGTGCCTAGTGCACAGAAATCCTGTTGAGATCAATGAAACTTCTATGCATAGAAGGCACAGGGAATGAGCAACAGAGATCCCTGGGGTAGATAAGTCTTAAAAATCAAGTTCAAGGAAGGTGAGTTTGCCCTGTGTGACTGGTTGAAGATTTATTTCAGGCTTTATACAATTCACTGAAAGCCAAAGACAGGTCTGGGGTTTTACTTGTTGTTGCTGCTTTTTAAAGGAACGCTGAATTAATTGTATTTAGAGGCAGATCAGACAGCTCTGCACGCTGTCCAACAAAGCACAGCAACTATTGTCATCCAGCACAGATACAGAGTCAGCATATAGATGCACTGAGGTGTAAAAATTCCAAATTGAGTGGGAATCTTGAGCCTTATGTATAGCTGTGCACTTAGTCTGAAGTGTTTTTGGCAGAAAAGAATCAAGACATAACACTTAGGCTTAACAGCAGAGTACTTACTCTTGTCTTTTGTCTCCTGGTGGTGGTTAAGTGGCAGAACAGAGCTGGTTATAATGCAAAGTGCTTTCATCCATGCAGGATTACGCCCCTCTTTCTTCCTCACAATTTCCATTCGGGTGCTCTCCAGGATCAAGTATATTTTCCTAATACATGACAGAATTATCGGGGAAACTGAGCTCTCATAAGGGTTTATACCTTATAATCACTGAGCCCATCCTAGTATTTCGTACAGACTTCCCTGGATCACAGCTGCTATAAAACACAGAAAACTCTGAAGGACACCAAGATTGGGCCATCAGCTGACAACATCACCAGAACACAGAGTAGAAAGTTTGCTTTAAAGATTAGCTGTTTATGTGACTCACTTTGCTTCAAAGCTTTGTAGTTAGATAAATGCTTTTTTTCTTCATCTGGGTTAGTACATTCCAGTGTAACATCACAGTCTCTGCAGCTCATCCCCTGTAACTCACCACTATAATCAAAACGTTAACATGAATGACCCAGAAAGCATGCGACCACTCAGCATCGACACAAAACTACCGCTGTCAGGCCACACGGGCTTACAAGGTACAAAAGAGCTTTTTGCTGTGAAGGACAGATATTTCAGCAAATACACTTTGCTGAAATTCACCTACAAAAGTTAAAGCTCTTAATCACACAGTTCTGAGCATACAAGTATTCCCAAACTAAAAAATAATATGGCCTTGTATTTTATGCTCTGCAACATGCTTCCACATATTGTTAGTCCATGCCACTGGAATGTGCATCCACTCAGCTCTATTTTTTCTTAATTTTATGATTTAGCGCACCCCTTACATTTTTTTTTTTTAAAGTAATCTTCTCCCTCCGGAATGAGGAATCATCGCCTGTTTTGTTCCTGATGAAGTATGCCAGCTGCCATCCACTACAGGGCCTTCTCTGTTACCAGTTCAGTTTCACCACAGGGTACCAGTTTGCAACTGTTTCAGCAGTCCTCTAAATCCTAAGAGCAATCGCATGTTACTGCCAAACTGCTGAAACATAGAAAACTTATCAACCAAACAATGCAAATAAATGCATTTACACAGGTGCTTTCAAGAACGTGTTTAGCTGAGCGTAAGGCTTGTGCTATAACTCTATCCCACCCAGGTTACTAGTGCAGCAACCAGCACTTTGTCATTCGAGCATATAATGCATGAAACATGGAAACCTGGAACCCACAGCAGGGGATGGCAAGGGCCACTTCCTCGTGACATGGTCTGGACTATTAGGAAATATTTCAGGAAAAATGTCAAGCTTCAAATCCTTTGTCAATCATTTGCACAGCAAAATGCATCATTGCATTTCCTCACTCATGGATGCCCACCTTGGCTCATGTATGACCACGAGCGGTTATGGAGGATACAAGAGGTGGTTGTATCTCCCATAAGTGTGAACTTCCCATCCTCCATGGAGACCGTGGAGTCATTAGTCTTAATGATTCAGTCAACTCACCTGAGGACACATCTGGTCATGACTGCTAGGCAAACCTTGGGAGTTCAATTCCCAACTCTGGCAGCACAATTTATTTACATATAGATGATGAAAAATCAGCTTGAAAACGTAATACAAAACACTAAATCATATATCCAGATATAGCTGTCTGCCATGAATAAAAACACCCCAATAAAAAAATCAGTGAAATACATTTTAAACAGAAAATGCTCCAAAAAGCATAGGACCCAACCACTTACACTAAAATCAGTTCTCACTAATCCTAAGATTTATAGTCTATTTTGAGGGCCAGTCAGTAGAGGTTAGGAGGATTGCAAACAGTTGTTCTGGTCTCAAAATTAAGGCCAGGTTTAGAAACCTGGAGATCTGGGTTCTGTTTCTGTCTAGGCCTCAGAGAGTCATGTTGGGAGGTTTTCACACTGACTGCACAGCAACTGCCTTTGCAATTCAGTGGGCAAAATATAGGGGCTTCAGTTCCCCATGCATTTCACAGAGAGAGCAGGAGTCTTTGGAAGGCCAAGTGAACTCACCTGAGCAGGACGCCGAGTACAAAAGGTATCAAGCACTCCTACCCATCACCCCACTGTACCTATGCCTCAATCTCTTTTCAGGGGAAACTGGGATAGTTTCCTCATATACAGGAACTGAAGGAAGCTAAAATAATTGATATTTGGAAAACATTACCTTGAATACTGCTGACAGAAACCAGATTTCTTAATCTGTTGAGAGGATCTGACAGAGAAAAGAAGATAGCATCCCTGTGCTTGTCCTAACATGAACAACTTTGTGTCCTCAGGCACGAGGAAAGAAATGGGCAGCTGCAGTCGTTGTTTGCCACTCTGTGACATCAGCCACTGAACTCTCCCAAGCCCTGTCCCTGATAATGGCCAGATGTTCATACAGTTCCACCCCACAAAATCACCTAGATGAAGAGTAGGTTTTTAAAAATGCTCTGTCCCTTCTAACACCCACGTTGACATTTAAAACTGTACACTTTAAGGATCCAAAACGTTGGACATTTATGTTTGTGCTCAGATGAAACCTGAACTCTGAACAAAACATGCCCCAAATCTTTAGTGAGTATCACAGCAGCTCAAACCATTAAAATCCACTTGCCATTGATCACCCAGAAGAGGAAATCCTTCGAAGTCATGTAAAATTTTCAACTTAAAGCACTGACTTCTTTTGCACCAGCTTTGTAGATACCTAAAATGTAATTTCTTTATGTAGTACGAACAAGATCTTCAGGGATTTAGTGAGAGAAGCATGTGTGCATTTTGTTTTACTCTCTTGCCAACCTTCCCCTCTAAACACATAACCAGGTCTAAAGGATGATTAAATAGGTAATGGAATGAGGCATAATGTGACATCGTACTGAAAGATAAGAGGGCAAACACAAGTATTTAAAGCTTTCTTCTAGCTCGTGATAGATAAAGTAAGCACCATTATGTAGAACAGTCTTCACGTTGCTTTAAATATCCTGTACATCTCCCATAAAGCCTTTGTGTAAAATTCTGCCCTGCATATATAGAAATGAATCACATCACATTATAGCTGGCTATGCATTCCTCCCTGAGCACACTATGTTTTAAATTGCAAAATCCATTTTTATTTTCTTATTCATTTGTCACCTCACCACTGGAAGGAAGGTTTCCTGGAGCGTATTCCATTGCATGTCTGACAATATCAAGTCTGCCTACGATACATTAGTATAAAAAATTGAGGATAAATGATTACATTTACATGAGGTCAATGAACAAGTACAGGAGACAGAAAGCCTGCACGATTCATTGTATCTTCTGCTACAAACCTGTGAGACTTCTTGATGAGCATACAGATATAATAAATAAGCAGTTACCAAGGAAATAACTCAGTTCTTAATACTCTGATAATTTTCAGATAATTTCATGAATATTTGGATAAATAAACCTGATATGAATATGTCGTCTTTGTTATCTGCTATCTCACAATACAGCAACATGCTGCGCAGTGTTAGCCTCTCCTTGTCCTTACTGTAAGTCAGCCACTTGGAGATGAGGCACTGATAGTTTGTATCTCTGAGGCATTCTCCTTTTTAATTCTGAATTACTACATCATCCCAATCAATGTATACATTCACAACATGCTAATGCAATAAAGCTTTAAAATTGGTGCAAGCATACTATAATGCTTTATGTCACTCATGTGCGCTTGAAAAAAGGAGGAAAAAAGAAGAAAATACTTGTAAAACATGCATAAAGCAGAAAGGCTGAGCATCCTCTGCAGGGCTAGAACACTGTTCAGGATACTAAGTGAGAATCCGTAAATATTTAACATTGCTACAAGCAGAGAGATTAACAGAGTAGAGCTCTTTGATCAATACTTGCAGCATCATGTATTATTTCCAACGGGCATGAACAGCAAAATGCTATTTATTGACTGAAGTATGCTACACATCATTGAAGTTTAATACAAGGGGACATGAAATTCTCTCTTGATCAGGAGTAAGCCACTGACCTGACCGTAGCCTAATCAACCGTTTCTTGCATTGCAGTAGTACTTAATGGTTCCCAGCCTCATTTTTCTGGGAGCTTTCCAAACCATAGACAAATCCAGTCTCTGACATCAAGAGATTAAAGTTTTAGATAATTTAAGATGAAATTAAATAAAGGTGGTGCAACAGAACAAACTGAAGTATGAGTAGTGAGAGGGTAAAAAGCACAAAACCACTTGGATTCATAGACTAATTAGGTGTTCAATTAGTAGTTCTGATTAAGAAACATTTTTGTTTTATTTTTCTAGCTTAGAAAAATAATAAGAAAGAGTTTTGGTAGCTTTTGTCCCAATTTCATTTTATGCAGTGCCATGCAAGCTGAAAAGGAACAGCAAAGGGGAACGCAGCAGCCAGACAGAAGTTAGTGCTTGTTGCGGCAAACCAGAAACCACCCGATCAGACCGATGGCCAGTCTGCCCCAGACAATGCTCTGTATCTGATACGTAAAAAGAAAGTTCAAGAATGCAAACTGTAGACATCTGTGAAATAAACAGCCTGTAAGAAAACATTATTTGCCTTGTCATTCTGAGCCTCTTAAGATATATTGCAGGATTCTCACTCATTAATCTCATTGGAATACATATGAAATTACCTGGTACTACTCGGGGAAAAATCAACCTGTGAACCTAACTCTGTTCTTTTAAATTTCACATTCTTCCAGTAGCTGAAATGCCTTGAAACAAATGGTATGGTTCCCACCCTTCATGCAAAACCCTGCTGCACATTTGACTGCAAAGGAAAAGCACAAACAAGGAGTTTCACATCAGTCATTCCTACCACTAAGACATTTTGAAGATAAATTGTTGCAGTGCACTGTCCTCAAAGTCTGCTCCCAATCTCTACCTTTTCTGTTGTTGTAGCATGCATTGTTTGTTGTATTTACATAAAAGCTTGGACTAGATGATACACCAGATAAAACACCATAATAATACAAGTGCATTATTATAAAGCCCAGCAACATATACCTGTACAGGGGCAACACAGACAACAGATTGAGAGTCTATGTGAATCTCTTTTTCTCTCAACGTTGAACATGGATGAATTAATCCCACAACAGTCTGCAGCTGAAAGTTGTGCTTACCTGCTACTGAAGAGATCAAACTCTCACTGAAGTGCGAGGGTTGGACTTACAGTGCACACGAGCTCAGCTGCCTCCAGACCCACAACCTCCCAGGGCTGAAGTCATTTCCCATAGTTCATAACCTATATTCGACACTGCTGCACGCTGCTGAATTAAACCTATGCTGCTTATTTGGAACTAGGTAATCTGAATAAAATGAAATAACTTTTGCTCAGAACGGAACTCTCTCAATTTTCCCTTCACAGCTGCATTTTCTGTTACTCAATTTCAAGGAAGCCAAAGTGACTGAACTCGCCTGACCTAATCTTTTTAAAGAGCTCACATACGGCTTTCAATCTCTTCCTCACTGACTGACGTTGTATCATAACCAGGAAGCAAAGAGGAGCTTCCCGTGTAAACTCTGAATAAACTTTTCCAGAAAGTGTATTTCAATTCCTACTTCTAAGAAGGAAAAAGGTTAGTCAAGTAGACAATCACTATGTATTTCACTTTTTAATTTCATTTATCATATACCTCTCATGAGGTTTCTAAGAGACACATGTCAAAAGCTAAATGTGGAAGTCTAAAGAAACCAGGTAGACACAACCATATACCACCTTACATAAAATGTCATTTATTCCTCAAGAATGATTCTTGAAGTTAATTTCTTAAATTACCATTTTATATTTTTTTCTTTTCAAATATGGACCTCCTTTTCCTCTCAAAGCATTTTGAGTTTTCTTCTGCAGTTATAAGCTTTTCTTATAATTCATCAAGAGTTATGGTAACACTTCATGATTGCTTTTAACAATCACACATAATCCTAAACACCTACGAGGGATTTCAGAGAACAAATTTCAGCAGTCACTGAAATAAGAAGTCACCAACTTTAAAAGGTCGCCACCTCAAGCTACCGGACTGACTTGTTTTCTACAGCTGGTTTAAGAAATACAAACAACTCCACAATGCTAAAATAAATGAAACCAAACCAAACACTGCAATCATTGAAAGTACTGATAGAGGAAAAGAAACCACAAACTGAATAAAATTTGAAAATCAAACCCCTTTCCAGCACTACAGCCAACCCACAAGAACTCTTTAGGGCATCTGAGCAAATGATGGATATTCTCTTGGCCGATAACAGGACTGATGCGCAGAACACATTGTGTATATAAATTTTGTGAAGTGAGTAAAACAGGATGAAGAGAAGAGGGTGTATGCACTTAAAGAGGAACAAAGACATCAAGAGTAAAAGAAAATATCCTGGAGGAAATTTCTAATGGCACTAAAGAGATGACTCATACTTAGAGAGACTCAGAGAGACAGATGACAGTGTATGCTGAGGTAGGTGGCTAAAGGCAGACCACAGGTATACATTCAATACATAAAAAACTAAGGAAAAAAAGAGAAACAGTCATGTTAATGAACCTCCTTGCCATAAAACCCTTCCCCACCTTTTCTCCTTTTTAATGCAAACTGTATACATAAATGTGTGTAAGGAATTTTAATGAGATGTACACTTTAAATGTATTAAAATGAATTATGCAGGAAAGCAGCAGGAGAGCAACAGATGTACAGATTCAAGGGTGACATGCTTAGTTTCACTTGATGAATGTTTGTTTTGTTGTTTTGAAAAATTAATGTAATGAAATATTTAAAGTGAACAAGAAACCTTAAAACTGACTTGGGGGATGGATTACTTCCTTACAAGGACAGGATTTTATTAAAGAAAATATGCTGCTGGCATCTGAATCAGGACTCTATGAACAACCATTATACTACTCGAGACATTTTAGGAATGTCTTACAGACAGTGTGCTTCCAAACCATGGTATAACACCTCTTATGGACCATGAGGCCAGAGAACAAAGTCTTCACAGCAAACTTACAGGACGCTGTTTCTAATTATAAAGGTGGTGATATGATAATCTTCAAAAATTTCTGAAGGCTGACAGAAGACCAAGGTTGTCCTTTGGTCCAAAAAATTATGGACCACTGCTTTTACCTATACCAAACAGAGACAATAATAATTCCAGAAACACCATTAACATTTAATCATCTTCCTTCCAGGTCCTTAACCAAATGAAGGAATTAGAAAATTACGATAATCCCTCCATCTTGTATTTCTGTTCTTAAAAGTGTCTATTTTCTTATCTAGAGCATGTTTTTCTGAGGTTTCTTTTAAGCAGCAGAACTTTGGGTGGTCTTTACCTTTGAAAACTACCTGCAAGTATTTAAATTTAGGCATCTAAACCAAAAGGACATCTGAAAAGCAAAGAAGAGATTCTCTGCCCAGGCTCTTCAGCTTTCATTGGCAAGAGCTATGAGGGAGTCAGATACGTATGCTTGATTCCCCACTGCAACCTGTATGGCACATAGAGAAAAAGGAAGTACTAAGCCTCCGATTCCCCAGCCCGAGGTCAAATCCCAGAATTGTAAATAAGACTGAGGTTGTAATGCCCAATGGAAAGTAATTGTGAATGAAGCAACGAACAGAAATTATTAACGTTGCCCACAGCGCCTCAGGGAATCAGAAAATTTTTATTATTTTCAAAGAGTAAGAATGTTCTTGAGAATATCCAGTCTCTCCTCCATGAGAAAATTGTTCATGAAGCAAGTAAAGAAGAACAGAGGAGGTTATAATGACATAACTTGCATGCCGAGCCTTTGAAATGATAGCCTCGTGAGAAAGAACATGAATCAGAAGGATTCTTTGATTTTTCCTTTAAAAAAAAAAACAAACCACAACACAAAAACCTCACATTGTCCAGTACTATACTCTTTACCATTTAGAATGGCTGGTAGCCAAGAAATGCAAACTAACCACGTATGAATGATACAGCTGCAAGGTTGTTCTGCAAAAACAAAAGAACTTTTTGTGGCCTAATAATGTTCCCTGACTCTAATCCATCTATGAACAGATCACTACCGATAACAGCAGCAGCAATGAAAAACCTTCTGGGTAAAAACATCTAAATTGCATAATATGTGGAAATTGTATTATTTTTATAACAATTTAACCTCAAGCCTTATCTGTGTATCTGATAGACACTCCCCTCCCCCCAATATCTTGATCTCCTATATACAAGATCCACAAGCAGAACACATTTTCATGGTGGACTTTACCAAAGTATATTTTAGTTTCATTAAAATTCAATTAAACAACAGAGTGCAATTATCTGTTTACTGGCAAACAGGCAGTCCACATTAGTTCAGCTCTGCTTTGTTGAACTGTATTCAGCTGCTCAAAGCATTCAAATGTTTCATTACGAGATTTCATCAGACACCCCTGGCTCCAGCACCATGGCACAGAAAATGGGATGCACAATGTCCACTGGCTCTGCACCTTTTGGCTGCTGCTTTTTAAAAGCTGCCCCTGCTCTCTACAGAAACTGTTTACAAGTATATCAAAGGTTGGGATAGCTTCCTGTATATACGGTTTCCATTATACACATCTTATCTAGGCTGCTCCCTCCCTCCCTTTTTTTTAGCATGGAAAATTGAAAATTAACTGTACTGGCTTTGCTTTTGCCTCACTTTAGTCATAATACCTAAAATATCAACAGCACTGCTATTTTATACTATATTAACTACATGCAGCCTTACATCCTGGCATAACTTCCCACCAGCATACACGAAGCCACCCTGCCTCTGCACGGCTGAGCTGGCATCCACATGCTGATGGCACAAAGACACATCTGATTGAATCGCCATTGAAACCTGAAACTCCTGATGGAGCCAGAAAAAGCCTTGATCCTGGGAAATGTTTCAAGTGAGCTGTCCCCCTTCCCGATGCAGACAGATCTCAGATCTGAAATGTCACGCACAATTACCCTAGAGTCCTTGACTCTGAATCTCCAAATAGCTCCCAGCATTATGCAGGCTCTCCACTTCCCCCAACGACTTTCAGGACCTGACTTTAGTGAAGTACAAGATTCATCCTTCAGAAGTATTGGCTAAAATGAGAACCATGACTAAATCAGAAAAAATATGCAACATTCATTCTTACAAATTAAGCAGCAGAATGCAAACTATTAGGAAACAAATAGTAAGAATGCCTCACTGTGCAGGCAGTCTAAAGATTTCCAGACTACTTTTTATTCAATCCATGTTTGGGACCTCTCTAATTAGGACAAAACCTCCCTCTTTGTGATGGTGGCGCATACAGACACCAGTACTGGGAATCAGGTTTGTATTGTGATTCAGTATTACAATCGTGTATTACAATTGCTGTATCATGTCCGTGTTGTGATTTCTGCACACTGCTATATCACTCTTCTAAATCAAAATCCCATGTAACATCAAGTATCTTCAAATATGTAAATTTGGTCTTAAAACATTAAACTCTCCTGCTGCCTCAGACATGTTGCATAGCCTGTAGGTCAGGACTGGCAGAAGCCAAGTCTCCTTGGCACTACAGGGACAAGGAGGTCGGTGAGTTGTGGACCAGCAGCAGGGGTCTATGTTTCTAAGGAGCGCAGGAAGTAAGGCAGTGAGGTGGTTCATGATATCAAGAGGCCGCTTTGATGGCCACACACATGGGCCACCATCACAATGGCCATCGGAGCAGTCTTCTGATGCTCAACCTCTCCAAGGAGACCTGGAGCAAGCAGGATCCAGACAAACAGAGGCTGCTGTCCTTCGGGTGGTGTGCCGAAGAGGCACTTCACTGAGCCATGGACTGGATCATTTGGCTTGGCAGGGAAAGGCAACAGATTAAGAAGAGGGACATCTGGGATGACATCTTTGGCACACGAGTCATCACTAGTGCTTGTGTAAATGATGATGGGGTGGAGCCCATGGAGCAAAGTGACATAGTTGAACTCCTGGAGGTGGGCCTACCAGCATCCCCTATAGGCATATGTTCTACCCTTACTGTGCCGAGGCAAGAGGGCTGGTCATTCATCTGATGAATGTATTAAGCTCACTGTGTAACACCAGTGATCGCTAGTGCTGGTCTGAGATGGAGGTAGAAAATCACCAGCCAACACCTCCTCCTCCTTGGAAGAAGGCTCAGAGGAGATGGGCACAGGTGAGGTACATGCTCATGAAGCTCAGGGAAGAATACAAGGGATGACCACAGCCTTGTAAAGAAAGCCGAACTGAGCTCAACACAAAGGGCACCATAAAGTGGTGCAGATAAAGATAAACAGCACTATCAGATGAGTGGATCACCTGTTTGTGTAAATGGACTTCCCTGAGTTAATCCAAAAGGTGTGAATGTCCTCCTGAGCTGGCCAGAGCAGCATGGAGGAAGTGTCTACAAGCCTCAGGCCCACATAAAGTATAAAAACTGGACAACTAATACAACAAACTTGGAAAAGAGCAATAGGTTTGAGCTGGTTTCAAGCCACGTATTCCTTCCCAGCGACAGGGGATGCTCAGCGTCATGATGGTGAAGCATATAGAGACCGGCCCCGGGAATCACGTTTCTATTGTGATTCCACTGCATATCACAATCGCTATATCATGTTTGTGTTGTAGCTTCAGCATATTGCCGTATTGCTCTTCTAAACCACAATCCAACATAATGTCAAATACCTTTAAATAAGTAAATCTGATATTAAAACATTGAACTCTTTTCATGTGAAATATCTGAAGGAACCTGGTCAGGGAGTATTGGACTCTGACAATCAGAAAGAGTCTCAGGAGGAAAAATGTTTTCTATGGGCTGTTAAAATTATACTACTTACAATCTAGTGTGCAGAGACCCCAAAATTGCCCCTTTTTATTTTTATACAATGAAAAAACCAATAATCATAACAAAGAATATAAATAGAGTAGATTAGAATCTGCTCTCTCAACGAAGCAGTAACAGCCATGGGAAAGCAGAGATGATGCCATTAAGTGCCTATTCTCCAACATCCTCTTCCTGTGAGCTCACAAGCCCAAAGACATTCTCAGAACTGTCATCTCACTGCGCATGGAAATGAGCAACCAATTTTAAGGCAAATAGGAAAAAAAAAAAAAGTATTAGAAAAGAAAGGAGGGGAAGTATTTTAACCAGGAAATTAAACCCAGGATCTAACAAACGCCTTAAGCATGTTTCTAATTTTGGCAAAGGAGGAGACTCAGCATCTTAAAGACTGTCTTTTTGTCTGGAGCAGACAACAAGCAGTGAAAAAATTTCAACACACAGAAAAAATAATGAAATTGAAGACAAAATAGCATAAGAAAAATCTATCAGGATGTTGAATGCAAGGGAATGTGCTGAGAACTGGCTGTTTTTAAGACTGACGCAACTTTTAAAAGCTAGCACGGAAGAGGAGGAACTGTTTTAAGTTGATAGATGCTTTAGAGTTCTTAACAAGAGAAAACAGGAAATACCTAAGGAATTGTTATTTTGGTTTTGGCAGATATTAGGGACAGACCTTTAAAGTGCCACAAGAGCAAAAGGATATCCTCTTTGAAAGGAACACAAGTCCTTTTCTAAGAGCTAAGCTCAATTGCAGAAGCCTGTAAAAACGAACTGATGCATGTGAAAGTTAACATTCATGGCTCAATTCCCCATCCAGCTCAGCTGAGATCTAATTCCAAGAGACAGGTATTTCAGCACAAAAGCACATGCCAACAAATTAAAAGCAGTATCCAGATGGAAGATGCAGGCAGCAATGGTCTCAAAAATCAGCACACAATGGTAAAATATCAGGAAACTTAATTCCTTAAAAAGGATTACCTAGGAAAACAGATTTATAATCTCTAAAACCAAAATAAAACCCATCAAAACCATCAAACCAAACACAATCTGACTTTAAGAAGAGTTAATGAGCTTGAACTAAGATGTAGGATTAAAACCCAGATTTCTTTGAGATCCACTAGTGAAAAAGTATATGGAACAGCTACGCATCCATTATTTTTATTATTCTTAGCAGTCCAAACTTCCTACACGATATCAAGCAAATCTTCCCTTCTTCAGTCTCACCTTCCCTGTCATAAAGAATGGCCAAAGATTACTCAGTATATTATCCTGTGAGTTAATTCATTTGTGAGATGCTCAAGTATTAGGGACATTGAATGGAATTGAAATAGATATGCATATTGAACAAACAAAAATGTCCAAAGCATTCAAAGTATAAAAAGAACAGAACTGGTTTTTAATGCAACTGGACGTCAGTATGCCTCTATAAATTTGGTTATTCAGAGGAGTTCTTAGCTTGTTCAAACAATTCAGATAAATTGATTTTGATGTATCCAAAATTATTAACTTTCATTTGTCTATAAGAAAAAGATTCAAAACCATCCTTCAAAACCTCGTCAGATGTTAGAAAATGAACTTTGCTCTCTCACCCAGCTGCTCTTTTGCTCTTTAAATAGAAGGTTCAGACTTGGGAGACTACTGCTGTTCAGGACAAAAATCAAGCATGTTCTTAAAATTTGAGTAAGGGTTATTTAAGTATGTGCTAAGAAACCTTTCTCAATCAAGGTCATCAGTGACATTTCAGGGGGAAAAAAATCCCAAACATATATATATTTATACACACACACACACAATCCTATGAGAATCAGCTTTGATGAAAAATGGGCTTGCCAACAATTCTGGCATGTCAGGTGGGACCACAACTCAAATTTTCCCAGATTGGTAGGCTTCATCTACAAAAATCAACAATGCAAGGCATATTCAGTCAACATTTTTCACACGTATCTGAGCTCAAAAAGCCCACGCAAAGCACACAAAGCAAGACGAGTAGCTGTCATACGGATTTAGCTCCAATAATACAAACTTGTTATCAAACGAGGTTATCAGACAACAGAAGGTTTCTCCTGCCTAATCCGTCACAGCGTAAAACATTAAGCAATTCTGACTCTGCATTGAGAAAAGGACAGCAATGGATAGGCTCTAGGTCCAAGCCATTGGCACCCAGTCTGCCTACCAAGAGTGGAGGAATCTGTGCCATGTCATCAGCTGGCAAAACCCTTCCTTCAGGAGCGGATAAGTGACAAGATGCAGACGGTGTCTGATTTAGTGCTGCAGGCACAGGCCATGTAGATGCAGGACTGTATTTACAAGAAGTTCAGTGCAGCTGAGGCTGCTCAAAACCCACAGAGGAAATTTTTGAAATGCTGGCATAAAAGAGACGGTGACAGCAAGGCAATGCTAGCTGCAGGGAAGACACACTGCACTAAGCCTCCTGGGAACAGGAAAGAGCGATGGACAACCATTTTATTAATCAAGATACTCTCTCCAAGGTGCTCAGCAGCAAGGAAGTGAGATGCAGTCAGTTGTTCTTCAAGCAGTTGCTTGTGCAGATTAAGCTTGTTCTTACCAAGAAAGTAGGAGGTTAAGAAACACTAAAGAAGTAACAAAATGAGGATTAAAACAAAGAGCAAACCTACAGTATTTCTAACAGCTGCAGCTCTCTCACAGAAAGCATGCACTGTGGAGTTTCCACTGTGGTACCTAACAAAGACCTGTCTGCTCATGGGTCTGGTGGAAGGATTGACATCCTAAGTAACCGGGTGACATCTCTTCCCCTGACTGATCTTTCTCTGCCACATCCCCCTTAGATGGTGTACATAAACCGTCGACAGACCCATAGCTGGAATCCATCAGCTGTGTTAGATAACGGAGTTATTCTGATTTCTTAACTAGTGTTTGTAAGTTCTGACAGCCACATTTAATTTTATTAAATGCACTTGTGCTGGCTAAAGCCTTTCATGATGCCTCCTTAGGGCTCTATTACAGGTTTCAGATTGAGACTGGACTGTTTGGGATTCATTGTGTTCCTGGAAAAAGGGCTAGATTACAATGGCAGTTTTGCACAGCAGTTACTGCTAGTCTCTGCCTGTATTGCTCTTCCCCTGCAGAAGGTTAGAAACATGAAAATAAATAGAATTAAGTTTGTGTTTGTTATTAGAAGATGTGCCGCAATCAGGCGGAAAGGTTTTCATGTTCACTGCTAGGTGCGGGATCTGATGCATGAGAAACAGTAATGAGGTAACAAATTAGCCATTGATTCAGACCCGCCAGTGGTGACTGAAAACCATTATGTGGTGACTGCTCGTTTTTGGGGGGTCTGTTTGAAGTATGTTGGTGGTCCTCATGTATTTCCTAGGAGAAAAACATCTGCTGAACAAAACCCACTATCAAAATCAATATAATTAGCATCTTTTTTAAACTCTCGGTTTAAAGGAAGGAGGGATCTTTTTCCCGATCCTAAGTTGATCTTTCTTGTGTGACAAATAGAAGCTTTCAGCTTCCAAGTTGTTTCTGTTGGATAAAGAAACAGTTTTATTTCCCAGGCCTGACAGTCTGGCTCCATCTATTAATTTTCATACACTTGGTTATATTATTGTTGATTAATGGTCGATAGTTTCAATTAAGCCTAAAAGACTTTAATACCTAAGTATCCATGCAATTTAATGGGACTGACGTGCCTCTCACTCAAACTATTTAAAAAAAATGCCCACAATGTTAAATTAGGAACAGATACTGGAGGACTAGCATGCAGCCCACTTACAAAATAAGCCTCCTGTACGTCACTACTCTGACGTCCAGAAAAACCTCCTGGAGTCAAAGATCACACAAAATGGTCAGAACAGAAGAATCCTCAGTCAGCCCTCTCCTTATGTACATTTTTAGGGGTGCTGAACATTTTTTACTTTTTCCAAAGCCAGCAAACAAGCAACATCTTGGGAAAAAAGCTTTAAAATTAGACACGTTCCAATATCTTCAGTATTTTCCATCTGAACTATTACTGTCCCATCTACATCTTTTATCTTTTTAGCACTGAAATTAAATCCCACTTTGGATGAAATGCCTAGTACACAATGATAAAACCAGCGACCTGGGTCATGAGATGCACAAAAGGACTGTATGTGGTTGAAACTACAGGCAGGCAAAACATATACTTACATAAATGAAAAACTGCCTACCAACACCTCAATCACAAAAAATCGCATTTAGGATTTTCAATTACTATTTTTTCTTACACTATATGCAGCATGCTGAAACACAGATAACTCACATGGAAAAGGAAAAACTGCTCAACCTAAACTTGCATCCACCACACACTACGCCTGTTGGAATCACAGCCTCCTAAGGCAAAGGCAAGTTTCTTGGTGCTGCCACTCACATGCAGGGAGAATACTCTCTGCTTTTAGAGAATCCATCTCACTTTTCCCTGGTTTCTATTACAGCCACCCTTGGGGCTAGTCTGAAATAAGATAAATTAGAGATTAAAATAACCAATGACATCAACTCCTGCATCAGTGGAAGACAGAATCTCACAATATATTTACTCCTATGCTACCAGGCTTCTTTTAAAAATCCCAAATACTGAGGCTTTCACTACACTGTAATGTAAAACTCAGCTGGTGGAGAAATTCTTGAAGGAGAGTGCTTTGGAGGGCAGGTGCTCACTCATGGTGGTGTTATAGTGGGTGAGCTTGGAGGGGGAAATCCAGACAAGAATACAGTTAGTAGGCTGCTGGGTCATATTTTCTTAATTTGAATACATACTTCAAAACTTTATAGTGACAGTTCTGAACTACAAAACTTTAGACTCGATCACAAAGTTATGGTATTTACTGAAGCAGGGGGGAGAGAGCAGGAGGGGAAGGGGAGGGGAAGAGGGGAAAGGAAGAAAGGAAATGAAAAGGAAAAGCGAAAGGGAAAAATGAAAAGGGAAAAGAAGGAAAGGGAAAGGGAAAGGGAAAGGGAAAGGGAAAGGGAAAGGGAAAGGGAAAGGGAAAGGGAAAGGGAAGGAAAAAGCCAGAGGAAAAAAAGGCTCACAATCAGTGAATTCACAGTGTAATCAGTAATCTAATTGAGGAAGATGCTGATTGTATTCAGCATCTTCTGAATACTGGAACTGAAGAGCCACCCATGACAATTGGAACATTTTTTGTTAGGGTTTTTTTGAAATGGAAAGTCTTATGTGAAGTAAGGCTTGTAAAACTTAGCCTTTGAAAAGTATTTTCTCATGCCGTATCTGTGCAACCAAAAAGTTAAATTACTCCTTTCCCCCTCCTCTCTCATTTTTTGGTTTCTTTTTCTTTGCTGAACAGCAGTAATTCTGGAAATACTATATACTTAAGGATTATATATAGGGTGTGTGTGGGGAAATGCTACATATGAAATGCTGTTCTAATGAGCTTTAACAAAAAGGATAAATGTAGAATCAGACATCCAGCACCCTTCCCTTCCCTCTTGATGTCTCTTACATTGTAGAAGGTAAATTGCAGACATATCATAGACACTAAGGCAGTCCTAGTAAAATATAGGCTGGTTTGCCCCTCTTTCAAGTTCCTGTGATTGAACTTGAGAAAGACCTTTCTATGATCTTGTGATCAAATGCTGCCATTCAAACAAGAAAGACTAACAGAAATGGCCAAGAAATGAGGCTTTTACAGCTGCTAAGGACTGCTGGCCAGCATAATGACATTGTTGTTTTGACCAAAAGAGAGAAAATCAAATAAAATGTTAGCCTCCTGCTTTCCCAGTGCTTTCAGGCTGAATTGCTTTTCTCTGTTGTGCAGTACCATTTGAGGGGGAGAGAGAGACTTCAATTACGCAAGAGGCTCCTGGTATTCAAAACATATGGAAACTGCTGTTGTGATACCGCTCACCTTATTTTTTCTGGATGAATCACAAAGGGAAAGATCTTCACATGCTACTTCAGACACTTCATGCCACTTCACGCTCTTGGGAGGGAGCCCCGCAGAAGAGTCCTCAATGCTACTCTGGTGGCAGGGAAAGGTTTACTTTCGCAGGGAGGGAGGGAGTGAGTGAAAGTGGCAGAACGGCAAGACCGGTAAGGTAGGACAGGCCCCATATACTCCTTTCCTGTTACATGTGCCTTCCCTCTCTCATTACACTCCCTTTCTCACTACACAGTCCTTCCTAAAGCCTCCAGCACCAAATTTCTCCCAAAACGCTTAAGAACAGACCAAGCACCTGCAGGCTGTCTTCTGTTCACAAAAGCAATCAGAAGTTCGGATATATATCCTCTCTTTCAAGTCACCTAATTCTTCGTAAGCTCTGCCAGTAAAAATGCATTTGGAGAGACACCTCCATACCAGCCCTGATGGAGCAAACCATCAGGGATGAGAGCCACCACTTAGGGATGAGGGCCTCCGTAAGGCTGTCTGCTGCCCAAGCGTGCTCGAAGGCAGCAGCCGCTGTGTCCCCGTTGAGCCCTGCAGGCAGCACAGACCAGGCGCACGTCACCTGGCCGCTTACTGATTTACAGTGGCATTCCAAAACGTGAAAAATCAATGCTCCAATTTGGCCTTTGAACGGGCCAAGCCCAGAGGCCTGGCCTCTGACTTCTGGCTGAAATATGGATATCCGAAGGAGTGTGTCAAAAAATATCCATTTGTACATTGTTAAGCTTCAATAAAACTTTTTTGTTCAGGTTAGCTGGAATTTACAGGGCAAAGGTTTAGACTGAAACTTCTGACTTAAACTTCTCTATACTTCGAATTTAAAAATGTTTAATGAGAAAGCAACTGGAAAAGTGTGAGGGAGGGAGGGAGGAGGAGGAGGAAAGGAAGACTTTTTCTATGAAAGGCCTGAAAGGGAAATAATTCCCCTCGGTTAAAAAAAAAATCATGTAAACCACTTGCTGGATATTATTGAGCATAACACACTATGAGTTCAAGTGGTTAGTTTGTGCTCAGCTAGATTGATACCCTTGCTCAAGTTAGCTTTTTAAATGAGTTTTAAACTAGCTGGCTCAGGTGTGACAACGCTACACTGCAGCAGTAGGGCCTGCAAAGCAGATGTACTCCATCATTTAAAGTGTCCTAAAGGGACTAACAAAGTAATGCAGGAGAGGAAGAAACAGGAGGAGTTGTGCCACTGCTGGCCACAGTTGATGCACAAGCAGAATTCCTCCCTGAAATCTGAATCACGTACAAATGACTTTACAATGTTCCACATTGTTTCATGCTCTGATTTGCATGTTTTTATTTGTTTGTTTTGCTTTGTTTTAAATTGCCAGCCCTTTAGACCTAAACAATCTGAAATTCAAGCTGTGAATCTTTCTGGCTCATGAATTTTGCCTGCCATAACACCTGCACAACTCGTCTGTCTCGACTTGGATTTTACAAGTGCATCCAAGGAACAGCACCGTCCCTGGACCAGAAACTTGTTGACACTTCTCCTGCTGATGTATGAGGCACGACAGAATTCAGTGCACATGCTCTCAGCTGTGCTGTTTATGCAGCAGGAACATATAGAAGAGACTTTTTTGTTCATAAGCAAATATATCTGCCTTTGCATATAAAGGGAATGGATTTGTTGAATTAGAAGATTTACATAGTCACTCTTCAAAGCAAAAATACACTTTGAGTTAAAAGAAAAAATGTATATATTAAAATTAGTTTAGATAAACTGTGACACAGTTCATTACCACTAGATATTACAAATGAGAAAGGAATGCAATTCTCCATTTATGTTGCAGGCTTCTGGAAATCTTAGGAAAGATATGACAGGTGATACTGCGACAGAAGGAAACAAGGAACGATCTTTTCTCATTTATATGCCGTATTGTTCTCTAACTTCAATCTTATAAACCAAGTGAAAGATCTTAATCCAAACTGCAGTAATGCTGGTTTATACATCACAACCTGAATTACTGCAATACCACAAACAAACTGATCTTAGGCGTTTTTTATTACTTCCAGTTACAAAGTAATAAAAAAATCTGTGAAAGAATTTCTCATTAATTATAAAGCCAGATTACAAAAGTCAGTATTTCATAATATGGTTATTTAAAATACAAAAAGATATGGTTCTTTTCCTAAGAACTTACAGAGCAGTACAAGCTCAAATAAAACAGACATAAATATTTAGCACATCAGATCTTTGAGACCATCCCCATCATCAACATCTTTATGTATTTCTGGAAAAGAAGGCCTTAAAAAATGTCAGCACTCTGTCTTCTCTCACACAAATTCCCTGAAGAGCCCAAACGACTTGATTTAGCGCTGATAACACACCTCCTAATATCTGAAATACAAATTAACCCAACTCACATTCCTCCAAGAAATAAGTGCATATCAGCTATTGGGGTTTACCGGGTAAACATCTCATTCTGTATCCTGCTAGTTAAAGGGAGTCTTTGTTTGAGCTAAATGGAAATGAGATCAAGTCTTGAGTAGACAGGGGAACTTTTTTCTTCTAGTAAGTATCACCTAGCTTTAAAGAATATACAATCTTCAAATTCCGAATCTAGGAAATTTGGAATGGCTCTTTGCAGCAGGACACGGAATGTGCGCTATGAAACCAGAAGCATCTACACAAATGTCAGCACAGCAAGGACAACTGAAGGTTACATAAATATAATTCTAGAGGGGAAAAAAAGGAGCTAAAGATGGAGAAACCTGTATTGTTTAGTGACCAAAAATGACACACTTCACATTTGAAAGTCTCAAGAATGCCATGAAGCAACAAAAGTATCATCCGACTTTTAAAGGCTGTCTTTGAAAGGAAGGAGACAGTCCAAGAAACACTTGATTGCAGTTGAAATCACAACCTATTGGAGATCTATGGCTGAAGAGTCGGTACAGGCTGGATTAACTACAAGCAATACTTGGCCGAGTACCAGAAGGAGGGCAAAGCCAGGAGCCTCCGCTGGTGGTGTGTGACAGCCATGGCTCTAAAAGGGAGAGCAGAACATGCAGCACTGAGGCTGGCGAAAGCACAGAAACCTGCATGAGCCACAAAACAAAGCCACAGAGACCTAGCCAGGGAACTGCTTTCGAAGCAAAAGGTTTTGTATTTTCTATTAATTCAGTACCCATGCTGTAGTTTCTTGGCTAGAAAGTCCATCTTTATGGCCTTCTCCTGCAAAATCTATGTGATCTTAACCATTTTGTGATGTCCAAAAAATGAAACTCTATTTCCCTAGGGATACCCTCTTCTGACAGCTGCGTATAGCACCGAGGCACCTCTTAACATCCAACAAGACCCAGGCAACAGGTCCACAGAGCCTATTCTGCACTGAGCAGTTTGTCAGAGAGACCTGAGCTGGGGACTGCCGCCTGCACATTGCTGAGGACGTGGGAAGCACCTGGGGTCCAAAGCAGGAGGAGTTACAGTGGCCTTATGGTCATCACCAGGACTCAGGCAGGACAATAACAGAAGGAATTAAAGATTTTAACTGTCTGTCGAAGATGAAGACTGGGAACTGACAGCAGTTAAAAGGATGTTTAGAAGGTTCGAGATGTAAAAGAAATTTCTGTTAACAATGAGCTGAACACATGCATTCGTGGAGCACAAAAAGTGAAAGATAATGGCGACTCCATAAAAAACAACAGCCAGGAATTGGAAACAGGATAAAGAAATAGTTTGTTAACAGCTATTTTTTTACAAAGGTCTTTACATGGATCGTACTTTCTTATACAGTAGGGAAGGATTTATATACTGCAGTCAGCAGATAATAATGAAAATATTTTAAAAACTGAATTCTTAGAAGGTAGACAATATAAAAGATTCAGATAACATTAACATTATATATGTTAAAGGAACTGAGGGTACAAGTGAGGGAATTTGGGTTTTTTTGAATAAAGATCATTTCTGAGGATAACAATATATAAAAGAAAAAACCCTTTTTAAACTAGCTCCACCGAGTATTACCAGTACCAAATCTAGCTGAATGCCCTTTATTCTGTTTAAGTTCCCTGTAGCACTCAACAAATGTTTTAAGCTAACTACAAATCAATATCTAGTTTCTACCTTCAGCTGCTGTTTTGTCTTGTTTAAAATGTCAAATACATATATAGAGAGAATGAGATACAAAGACATGGATATTTATACTAATGTATTACTTACCTTGATAAAACAAGGTAAACTCCCCAACAATATAGTTTTGGAAGAGTTTTTCAGCATTTTATGCATATAAATGAAGAGGCAATGAAAGAAAAAGATAAAGCACCAAACTAAGAGGAAGGGGCTAAAAAGTTATCAAACAAAACATTTTAAGTTCATTCATTCAGAAAAACAATTTACAGCATCACTAATGACAAACAAGATATCATTTGTTCATCCACTAAGAGAAAAGGAAAAACAGTGTAAAATGTTGCTACTATCCATTGCACAGTTAACCCTCAACTGGAATACTGTTTTCTCATGACCATTTTAGCCACAATCTCCTAGAAAACATGTTGCTCTAAATACATTACTCCATGTTCTAAGTCTACTTCTCTGAAGCAAAGATTTGAATTTGAAAGTATTTGAATTTACTCTCCGTGGTTGGAGAATCTAAGAGATGAACTAAGAGAAATATTTAAACTAAGGAGAGGGGCAGAAAATATCCATTGTCTCGTGAAATGAGTCTGTAAAAATGCAGTGCTTGGGCCCTTTTCAAGAGAAAAATGCACAGCCAATAATGATTAAAGCAAGATATGAGGTATTTGCAAATACATCTGTATTGTTGCAGATAATTTCTTTCTATTTAAGAGTTTCTGCTCTAGTAAAAGTCAGTCCCAAAATGCCACAGTCACTTGTTACTTGTGGGGTTCTTAACCTAGACAAGAACAGTACTTCCCTCTTCTTTCTTTTTATCAGATATTTGTATCCTGGCATTAAAATTAGCAATAAAAGCCACACAGAGCTACTGTGAAAGAGGAAGATTCTTAACCATGCATTGTAGCATTCATGTGTCTCACTTTCTTGAAATTCTCCCTGAGATAGGAATTGGCCCAGTGTCCTCTGACAACCAAAAGTATTTACAAAGCAAACGAAATTTAGCAAGTACTATAATGACTAGAAAATGCTGTGAGGGAGCATAACAGACGTAACAGCAGAGGATAATTACTGCAATTGAGGCATGTTCCTGTGAAATTCTAGAGAGAAAAGTAAGTATCATTAAGTCTTTGCATTTATTCAAAAAGAGAAAATTAAGTTTTTTAAAGACATCCAAGGATACTGGGAGCTGAACAAAAACTCTTGTACCCTAAGCTTGCCCATCCAAAGAGAAGTCAATTTGTTACTGACAGAAAAGCTAGGAATTTTTACTTGAATTCAGTGATTGTAAAATGTGATAGATTAGCAGTATTATATAAGAAGTCCTCTATTCACCAACAAAAAGAGATGCAGCACTGAAAGACTGAGGGTGAGCTACCTTCATCATTAATAGTGCCCTTCATATCTTGATGGAGATGTACAGTGCTATAGTCTGATGCATTAATTTGCTGACTTCTCTTTCGGAGTGACAATACGGGGCCTGTACAATTAGTTTCACATGGGGTGCACTCTCTATAGGAAGAAAATATACCCAGCAGTCCCTGGTCTATTTATCTCAGAAAAGCAGTGCTGATAAAGGGAAAACAAAAACAAACACAAAAAAACACTAAAAAAAAATATCACTCAAAGCTACTCAGAATATTTATGAAGTTCACATGGAATCTGCCAAGCATTGAGAGTTTGCAGATTTCTGGAGACAACTGTACTTTCTGTCTGGAAGAAATGCAAAGATATTAACTAATTATTTATGGGACAACCAATTATTTTGTAGTGTATATTTAAGACTGAACATCATGAAATGCTTATTAGTTGAGCAAGCAGGGCAGTGGAGCAATTCCCTTTGGAAAGGAACGAAGCCAAAGAGTTGGACAGGGAAGCACCCTTAATGAGAATAATTCACTAACATAGACACAATACTGCTCAATTTACCTAGGCATTACACATCTGACAGGAAAATGTTTCAAGTGCCAGAAGATAACATTTACATTATCACTGGGTTGAAGCAGAGTGGTCTGGAGCTGGAATTGCTCAGCTCTACAGTTTTTAAGAGACAACAGACAGTAGTTGAAGTTAGAAAGTCAAACAAGGAATGATATATTTTTGCCTTGGGAACACACAGAATACAGAACCTCCAGAGTGCCCTGTGTGCCCTCCTTTCCTTGCAGACGCAACAGTGCTTTACCCTTTCCTGCCGTATTGTTGGCCTGGGTCAGCTTAGATGTGTGACTCCTGGCTGGGCTCAAACGGCCAGGTACACAACAGTGACTCTCCTTTAATTTCTGTCCTATTTCCAACAAAAAAAAATACATCTCATTAAATTTACATCTCATTTGCCAAGGAAACACTAGTTGGGAAAGAGCTCTGTATTCAAAATGAATGTTTGAGATAACTCTTTGGGAGGATATAACTAAGTCATGGTCCATGGTTTATTCATTGTGAAAGCCAGAGCCTTGGTGCCCAGTCTTTCTGATGGGCTGTTCAGCATCACGCGAAAACTACCTACTCCAGTCCTTCTTCCATTGTGACTTCGTAACCAGGCACAACCGCCCCCACAATACGTGAACATTTTATCCTACAGACATGGTATTCCCACACACATACATCCCACTGTGTCACCAGGATCACATCTCAGGGAACACAGCTGGGGAAGACAGCATGGATGGCAGCTAGCTGCCAAAACGGTTTCTCTGGTCCACAATCCCGCTGCCTCAGGAACCAGGGTAGTACAAAATGGCTTGCAGCCAGGCTGATTTCTTTCCTGATGGGCCTCATGCAACCTTCTATTAGTCGGCAATCCAGAGCTTCAATGAGAGGAGATGTGGACAAAAACGTAAAACCATCCCAGTTCACTGCTATGCCTGGAAGAAATTCAGCTGAAAATCCTAAATCAATTTAATTTAACCCTAAAAGGATTGATTAATTTCTCTCGCAGTAAGATCATGTCTTTGAGCAGTAGAGGTTAATAACAGATAGTGTTGCATACTTCCACTAATGTTCTCCGGTTCCTCATTTTTTAACTGAAATCCATAAAGAGGTCACAGCAATAACTAGACATTATTTTCTTTCCATGCCAATTACTGAGATGCTGGGAGGATAATTTTCAGACTCTGATTGTGGTTTTCCAAGTACACTAGGAGACTTGATTTTCCTTCCTTCTTCATGCAGAAAGATAAGCAACTGCCAGGAGGAGGATAAAGCAAGACGCTTCTATCTTTGCTGAGAGGCTTAAATACAGGTTCATAGCACAGATGTATAAAATGAGTAGAAGCTCTAACAGGAAACTACGTCAAGAAGAAGAAACTAGGACTGAGTGGTTTTTGCACTGGATCAAAGGTAAATGAACATGAGTGGCCAGTATCACTTGAATCGACCCAACTGCTCAAGTGATTATGTTTGTCCTCTGGCTTCTTAAGAAGAGGAATGAATACGAAAAATCTTTTAAATATGGATTTGAAGAGTGCCCTACTCTAATAATGAGGCACAAATATTCTCTTTTATGTGGATCAAATACCCTATGGTTATTTCTAATTATCTGTGTTTGGAGTTACAAAAGCTGTCCTCCAAAAACGGAGGACAAAATGGGATCTTACAGATACCTAGCGCATAGTTGAGTGAGTTCAGTTACTGGTTCAGTGGCTTTGCCCCAAGCTGCATTATGCTTTATCTGCATCTGAACGGTACTCAGGTAAACTAAAACTCTTAAAATAGTCACTTCCCAGCTCATCCTTGCAACTAAATGCCATCTGATCACAACAATCATGAGAGAAACATAGTAGACAATTTTCCCACATGGACACCTTCTTCAGGAAACTAAGAGCTGATTCAAGTCCTTTAATTGAGAAAGCAGCAAAAGTTATAACCATTAAAATCCAATTTCAGTGCATCTCTTGGAATAAAAGTAAGTAATCATGCTATCTTATCAAGACTCCTATTTTGATGTCCCACATTGTTCATGTTGAATACCTGGTATATTCCTGACTAATTTAAAAATTAAAAAAAAAAAAAAAAAAAAAAAGAAAATTATTTTCAACTTCTAGCTTTCATTCTTTAACATGTAGCCTTTTTGTCTCAAGCAGGCACTGTAAGAATATTCTGCTTTATTTCTGGCTCAGATGATGTGTCCTGTCTGAGACAACCGGGAATGTGACCATGGAGCTCACACGGTTATAATGACGAAGCTGCACTTACTGATTCCTTGCTATTCATCCATTGGGTGTTGCTATGATATTAAACAGATGATTACTACTGGGACTCAATGTGTGCATACAGAAAGGCATGCCAAAGGTTTAAGGTCTCTGCCTATGTTGTTTTGCCCATTGTTCTATGCAGCCTGAGTCTGCTGTACTTCAAAAAGTTGGTGTTGTACTTCCATTAGTTGGTGTTGAGAAAAATTGTCAGTGACTACTTTTGAAAAAGAAATCCATAAAATGGAGTCTTCCATCTTATACGAAAAGTTTTATTGTCTTTCATGCAGGTGATCTGACTAAAATTTATATGTACATTGCAGCATTCAATGTACACAGTACATTGTACATACTGTACATACTGTACACAGTAGCTGTGCAGATGGCTCTCTCTTAATTAGAGTATTTAGTGCATCTTCTGCATAAAGAACCAGGCAATGAATAAAGAGGAATTTAATGAAAGTAACCAAAAAAGGAAATAGTTTAATGGAAGTTAAAAAGGAAAAAAAAAAAAAAAAGAAGATAATAATTTAGGACACAATTCTTGCAAGGATTTCCTGCTCATTGAAGGTAGCTCTTTAGACAATCTGAGGGAGAAATCTTTGCAGATTCATGGCCTTGGGGAGGTCTTGTCAAGCACTAAAAATCAGACAACTGATCACTAAACTTTGCACAGCTGATGACCACATAAATGACAGCTGAAGATTTCAAAAGCAAGATACTGGCCGGAACTGGGCTTTTGATGTGGCATGGACACACCACTGAATGTATTCTATGCGTATCATCAGAAAATGGCAGGATTACATTAAGTTATGACAAGTACAAATAGTATAAAATCACTTCATATTTGAAATATCCTCAGTTAGTATTAACAGCTGCTGCTGTTAATACTAGTAACACTAACTAGTAACACTATCTGGTAACTGTAAAGAATACAAAGCTATTACAACCTGAAATCCTGGCTATTTTTTAACCTGTAATGCAGTTGCTGATCTAGTTATATTTCTAGACTGTTAGAAAAGCACCAGCATTTACTTATGTGGCCTTTACTCTAATTGGAAAAAAATCACACACAATATATGCATTAAAAAGGAAATCATGCAATAAGACAACATGATTTTTATATGTATTTAAATTTACTACTGTCAAGCATAAATGCTTGAATATTACTAAGTCGGACAAGGACGAAGTTGTTATGGGTCATAAATGATAGGCTTCAACCAGGAAAGCTGTACGCCCTCTTAGCAGGGCCAGTAATACAAGCCACTCTCAACATAAATTTCAGCATTTCTATATTCTAAACTCTTCAGTGAATTTTAAATTTCATAATTATAGCTAGACTTACCTGGTAGACCGGGTGGGGTTTTCAGATATTTGCCATTAAAATGCTGAATTACTACTTCACATTTTTCTGTAGACTCCATTCTGGAAAAGAGAAGAGGGTGGGATGGGGGAAGAGGCAATATGTGTTACTAGACTGTGATGAAAGTGCTCAGTCAGCAAAAACAAAAAGCAAAAGGAGAAAAAAAGGACAAGCACAGATGCTGAGAGAAATCTTCAAAGCTGTTCTTGCTGATTTCTGCAGAGAAACTGGTTGAGCTCATTATGGTACGGTGTGGCTCGCAAGAAGGACCTGCCACCCTCAAAGCCTGCAGCTGCACTCCCGGCTGTGTGTGAGCCACAGCAGTGTCAATGAACAGTCCCCTTTTGGCTCCAGGGATCACACTGAACAAGGACATTCTTTATGCTCTCACGTGCTGCTTGGAAAGGCAAAGGACGTATTTCTAGATTCCTTGTGCACCCCAAATAACTTTAAATGGCATGAAAAAAAATACAGGATTTGGAGAAGAACCCAGAGGATTAAGTAACAATTATTAAGGAATACAATGTTAAAAAAATAACCTGCAAAGACAGATTGTATAGCAAAACCAGAGACAATGCATATATGCCTATTACAACATAAAGCCAAATTTTGGGTGAAGACAGTAATTTACATGTAACACTGGTAGGTGAAATGCCTTACTGTTCATCTTATATGACCTCAAGATAACTTTAAGCACTGAGACATTAAAGCATTAACAGTGAACTGGTACATACATTATTGAAGGAACTGTAAAGAATACAAAGCTATTAGTCAAATCCCAAACCATGGTTATACCACATCTGGGAATTCACCATTCTTTCAGGTCTTGTAAATCGACTGCACGCTAGTCCAGAGAACAGCTGACTTTGCTACAGAGTGGGTACAGAAACCCTGAAGAGAGGGGAGAGAGAAATGGAAAGCTAAGAAGCAAGCAAAAAGAAAAATCATACCGCTTTTGATTTTCTTAGTGTTTAAAAAACATGTTCAATGCTCCTTCAACACACCAGTGCTTACCTCCAGGTACTCTCCGCAAAATAACTCCACTGACATAAATACTGCTTAATTCTCACCAGTCTAGATCTTTTTAAAATGAATTTATCTAACACCATTCCTGTCACATGGTTTTGTGAAAGAGTAACATGCATTCTGCGTGGCTCACATAGAGTTCAGAGCAGCAGTTTGTCTCCTGGGGTACAAGTTTGCCCGAGTTCAAAGGACCACACCACCGCCACCAAAAAAAAAAGAAAAAAAAAAAGAAAAAAATTAAAAAAAAAAAAACAACCTAATTCCCTGATTAATTCTCTGTGCTAGTCAAAGTCTTTTGTCAGTTTGTTTCAGGTGGAATCATTAAAAATTGTTCTTTCCAGGTTGTATCACTGCATATCATGTGGGCTGGGCCATTTCTACAAGCGCAAAGACAGCAACTTAGATTGTTCACTTTGGCTTCATTCAGATTTAACTAAGCGAACGTCTGCACTGAGCCTTTAGAGACTCTTGTCTGTGAAAGAATAAATGCAATAAAAGTCTGTTTTCTGTAGCTGCAGGCGCTTAGTGTCAAACCATGTTATGTTGCACCACACAGCAGTGACAATTTCATTTTAATACATGGGGTACATTTTAACAAGCCAAAGCAGTCCCTGCAAAGAATGCAATATATAAGCTGCCAAGTGAAAGAGACTCAGCGCACTTTATGCATTTTATGTGGGAAGAGAATAAAAGTGAAACCCACAGTGTTCTGGGATAAAAAGGCCATCATTCGAATAGCACTCTGAAAAAGAATGTGCACATTTTCTTCTCAAGTTGCACAATTAACGGCTCTCAAACGCCATTGCTAGCTATCTGTAATCTGGCACACGCTTCGCTTGAAACCGACACTGGCATTATCGACTCAGTTTGAAAAGGCGGCACAATAGACAAAGCCGTCTATACACGTTCCCTTCAGACGTCTTGCTGAGTAACAACCGCATCCATCCCTCGCCCCCCCTACCTCAGTCCCCGCGTGCTTTCCGCAACCTGTGCCTGTGGGGTAGGCCTTCCTCCCGGCCACACCGAGGCGGGCCCGGCAGCCGCCAGCTAATCAGGCCTGCATCTATCCCAGGGCCACCTAGGGGTGAATTATAATTTTCACTTGTCCGCAATACCTGTTTTTTTAGAAGTAACCCTTTCAAATTGTGTGCTTCAGGCTGGTTAGCTCACCGACTGACTGGGAATTAGGGGTACAGAGCAACCAGATGTATTACTAAAATTGTCTGATACTTGCCACCGCAAGACCCCGGTTTCAGTTTAGTTAAAACTCTGATCAACATCAATCACGCAGGTGGCAATTCCTATGGCGGGTGCCTACCAATAAGGTGAACCTATCTGCACGCATCGATTCAGACATTCCTCTTTCTGTTCTTACTTGTTTTAGCCATAAAGACTAGCCATACCTGGGAAGAGGCCCAATAAAAATATACTTTTCTTAGGTCCACACTAATAAATTCTACCTACTTTTTCTTCAAAAAGCTGTGGCACTCCTCTATTGTAGAATGTGCTTGGAAACTCGGGGGAGATGGACAAAATATGCTTTTTGTCATTAATTTATTCCTCTCGTCTGAGATAGAAATGTTTCAAAAAGTTGGTTGGGACTGGTATTTAATACAAATGTCATTAAGAGAAATGTTCCATGTTAAAAGTTAGCCTCCAGGGGACAGCTTTTCTACAAAAGAATGTCATTGGAGCACAGGTAAACTTGAGGGAAAAGCACTCTTAAATCCGTTTTTTTAGTGTTGGGGTTTTTTTCACAATCGATAGAACAAAAATGTGGCAAATGATAATATTCTGGAGAAAAGATAAAGATCTCAGATGCTTCAAAACCCTCTGTTGAAAGATACAGATATTCAACTCACCTGCTGGAAAGGGGAGGATACCAGCTTCACATGGTAATAGAAATTTGCTTCTCATCAGATCATTCACAAAGTATCACTTTCAAATTCCCTTCAACAGTATGTTTTTGGTGCTGATCCTAAGAGGATCTTAGATAATAATTCATGTTTAAATGCAATTTGGAGAGAACTATAATGCATCCGAGTATTATATTGAATCAGGAAATACACTGCAGAAAAAAAGATTATCAAAGCCATAGGCCAGATTCTTATGATATTTTTAAAGGTACAGTATCAGAACTAGTGTGGCCAGCAGGAGGGAAGTGATCGTGCCCCTGTACTCGGCACTGGTGAGGCCGCACCTCGAATACTGTGTTCAGTTTTGGGCCCCTCACTACAAGAAGGACGTTGAGGTGTTAGAGCGTGTCCAGAGAAGGGCAACGAAGCTGGTGAGGGGTCTGGAGCACAAGTCTGATGAGGAGCAGCTGAGGGAACTGGGGTTGTTTAGCCTGGAGAAAAGGAGGCTCAGGGGAGACCTGAGAGGAGGTTGTAGCGAGGTGGGTGTTGGTCTCTTCTCCCAACTAACAAGCCATAGGACAAGAGGAAATGGCCTCAAGTTGCACCAGGGAAGGTTTAGATTGGACATGCGGAAAAATTTCTTCACCGAAAGGGTTGTCAGGCATTGGAAGAGGCTGCCCAGGGAAGTGGTTGAGTCCCCATCCCTGGAGGTATTTAAAAGACGTGTAGGTGTGGTGCTTAGGGACATGGTGTAGTGGTGGACTTGGCAGTGCTAGGTTAACGGTTGGACCTGATGATTTTAAAGGCCTTTTCCAACCTAAACGATTCTATGATTCTATGATACTACATAATGATCAGATAAACCAAAGAAACTAACAAATCTATGAGAATTTATTTTCACCTGTGTCTACATATCTCCAGGTTCTGGAAACCAAGCTGTAAAGTTCCCAAATACAATATGAGTAACTAGACTGCCTATATTCTATCCAATTGGAAAGGAAGTGAATTCAAAAAATCTGAAAAGGAAGACTGTTTTTATGGTTTTTTTTTCTATCCATAGTTTGCAAATTTAAGATATTTCAATATGGTTAGTAAAAGAACAAAAAAATTGGGGGTGCTTAAGCAAGTATCACAACCAAATAATTTGATGTTCACGTCTTGCTATTAAATATTTATTTTAGATCGTTTAAAAAATGTATATTACTCTCTCTACAGACCATAGTGGCTCCAAAGTAGTCATTATGTGTTGTTATAAGTAATAGGGAACATTTACCATGAAAAAAGGAAAAGGAATTTTTTAAAAATAAAGCTCTTACACATGCTTATTATAAAGATTGATGCAGTGTCAAGAAACAACTTAATAAAATTTATATACAAGGAATAACATGATGATTACATAATTATTACATGAGAAATACTCAGTACCATGTAATTACCAGTTAGTGGTAAAATGTGGGTTTGGTTTACATATACCCGTAGTCACTTTGCTTAATAATAATAATGTAAGTGAGAATCAGGACTATATTTTTTTATCTCCAGAGTAAATATTTAAAGATTAAATTGCTATTACCACATTTATATTATGATCAGCATACGAATATTGTTGTTTTCTTGTATCTATAAGAGCGGGAATAATAAATCTTGGGGGGCAATGCTTCCTGACTATTTAAGGCATTTTGCAAAGATGGAAGTAGGTAGGTAGTAGCAATATTATACAGCAGAGGAGTCCAAAGAACTGAGGCAATAGAATACACACCAGAGTTGTGACAAGAACCAGATAAATTTGAAAGAGAAATTAGGCAGGAACATTTAATTGCAAGGAAGATGATCCACTAGCACACATTAGATAGAAAAGAGGTGGCTTTTTTTTTTTTCTGGTTGATGTCTTCAAGTCACTTCTGAAAGATGCATTTTAAAAGACAAGTATTATCTCAATATTAGGTAACTGGGAGTACTTCAACTGCCCGTGATATAGAAGAGGTCATGGAAAATTATCTTCAGGTCTTAAATACTCTAAAGCTACAAGATAGGTTTGATTAGTATGAGGTTTCTTAGCACCTCCTTATGTTCTACTCTTCATCCTTCTATGGCAACATGCTCACTGATTTCTTTAATTTATTTTGCTAATTTAATTCCAGGCATTCTAAGACCCTGATATGGCTGCAACCTGTGATTTTTCTTCTCTCTTGTATCGTAAGTACTTAGGTATCGTAAGTCCCCAACTTTTCAGCTGGTAAGAGATAGCTTCAAGATGTTTGTTCTTTTTGGTTTGAATGCCTTTTATGCTGGAAAAACTGTTCCCTTTGTCATTTACAGCCTAGGAAGAGATATTAATTTTGACAAGTTCTCCTCATCGCTCATAAATTGTATCTTTTCCCAACATGTCTTGCCTGTATATTCATCGTGTTCAGTCCTGTTTGCATGAACAACAGGAGGTTGTTTACTGTCTTAGATGAATATACAAAATCTGCAGAAACCGCTCCAGTGAGGACAGGATAGGCTCCTCTTCTCTGGGGATATGGTCCATACTATACCTCGCAGCATGACCCATTATGCTAAGATGACTGTTTTGAGCTGCCCGAGCGAGTATCTTTGCACAGAGCTACAGTGCTCTCCATAGACAAACCTTTTTGTTTCAGAAGAAATCCAATACAACTAAATGACACCTACGTTATCCTGAAAAACCCTGAAAGATGCACAGCTTCCTCTGAGGAAAAGAACATACAAATTAAGGCTTGGCTCTCTCATTTTGCTTCAGTGGAAACTGGAGCACATCCATGTCTACTGAAATCCATACAAAACTTCTATAAACAGAATAACGATCCTGCGGGGGCTCAAAATCTTGTTTCCCATTTTCTGTTGCTCCCTTTCAGTTGCCGAGTTGAATACTGTTTCCAAAGACTAAATTTAAGACATATAAAACACAGACAAGCAGGAGATAAGTTTCATAAAAAACATATGCAGGCAGAGAAAAACATCCCATTGGAAGCTCCTCCAGAAGAAGAAGGTAGGGAAAAGACAAGGATGAAGCCCAAACTCCCAACAACAAAATGGGTAAATGCCCCACTACAGAACCCCAGCTCTGTCACAAAGGGATGGAAGTATCTCCTCACTCTATCCTTTTGCTCTGAGATGACAGAGACAGCTAATTGAGAATCTCTTGACTTTGGTTGTTTGCTGGGAACAGCACCATAACATTCTTCTATGACAGTTTTTTGTTGAACAAATTTTCTCATGTTATTGGAAAAGAATAGTATGAACACACAGTCATTTCCACCTAGACCCAGGCTGATTTATGCTACTGTCTTCACAGTCTCAGGTTAAGTATTATACTGGTGCCCGCCAGCAGTGCAATACTTGACTGTCTGACTGTCAGCATTTCCATCATAAATTTCTGTTTTCAGAGGCTTATGACTTTGTTGTAAAATGTCGCTCGGGGGGTGAATCTTGCAAGGTCGTTTTAAGTTACAAGACAGCAAACAAAATAAAAAAGTTAGTGGTTTCTAACTCTCCCTTTGCACTTTATCATTTAAAAGGACCTATAAAACGCTTGCTCCGCTGTTCAGCTGAGTGTGGTACGTGTATGTACGGTATTATTAATATTACTATCTCTATAGGGAGGATACTTAAATAATACTTGAATGGTATTTTACTGCGGGGTTATAAAACGCAATTTTTATTTCATTGATTCAGTGGTATCAGTAAGTCTCTCCCCAAGGTACATCCCAATGCCTCCTTGCCCCCTTTTCCATGGCCCAAGGAGTTCTTCAATTAAACTCACAGTACCTCGGGCTTGCATTATGAAAATTGCTCAGCCAAATTATCTGATGCCTCCTAACTTTCCTTGTTCCTCCCTCTTCACCTTTAAGGGCTTCATATACATTTTCATGTTATGGAGTCCCATTGATATTTGTGCCGGGATCCTGCCCCACTTGTCCCTCTCTGGAGTTTGCTTCTCTCCCTGAAAGTGCAGCTCCATGCCTGGCAATTTTCCTAGGGATGTACTGAGTCTACCAAAATTTGGTCCAGGTTGCAACACCAGATGGAAATGTGAGGGTCTCGGAGATACATTCTCCCATAGACCTCCCCAGCACTCTGCAGTGATGCTGTGAGCCTCTTCCAGGGTGGCCTTTCAATGGAAATTTATCACCACAGGCATTAGAATATTTTACAGATATCACACAAAGTCTTTGGGGCATGTTTGGGATTTCCAGTTTCATCTGAGATATCCAATTATAAAGCAATTTCCTGTGCAAGATGCAGGATGTGACAGATCATTCTTCTGACTGAAAGTAGGAATGATCCTCATAATATCTAAGCCTGCACTACTGTCCCAGATGATGGATTTGTTCAAGCTAAATTTATAGCACCTTTTCAACTGCCTTCAATTAAACCCTTGAATAGGGAAGAACAAAGCATTTCCCCTCTTCATGAATGCATCCTTAAACTGCCTGGATGTTCTCTATTCCCTGGTGCTGCTGCTGACACTTCTCTGCCTCCAAAGTAGCATCATCACTGATCCTCAGAAATCTCCTCTGAATGTTCCCCCTTTCATTTAGCAAAACAGCACCGCTGCTTTGGCTCCACTTTGATTGTGTTACTTCTTTATCTTCTCCCACCTCAACATCTGGAACTCACCCTTTATGGGCCTGTGGAAAGCCAGGTCTTCCACAGCACATACAGTTGCCTCTTCGTAAGTGTCAACACATCTTCTGGATGAAGTTAAATACTTCCCTCCATGCTCTCACTACCTTCTCCTATCTGGTAATTCCAGCCTCCATCAAAGATCTTCTCACTTATTCACTACCTCTGATCTGCTTTTTACTCTCACCAAGAACATTAGTAATGTCCTGTTTACAAAACTCAAGTCATAAGAGACCAGCTTTAAAATTGTATCTCGAAAAAAGTCTTCAAATCCAGTTTCTGTGGCTTTTTTTCCCTTGCTTTTTTTTTTGAGGATGAGGGACTATGCTTTTGTTCTAAGCTCTGAGGAATCCACTTACACTTTTTAAATGAAAGATCAGACGCCGCAGTCATTAGATGACTCTCAGCAACAGGGATTTAAGAGAAACACCTACAGTTTTAAGTCTTGTGACGAAATCCTGTGTGAGGGCAACACTGCGTCATTCCCTCTTTCGACATGCAATCTTGTGACAGACTGAACTCAAAGCTTCTCATCCACACCGCCTCCTTTTTCCAATTCCTTACTTCCAGTAAGCATTTCTTCCCCCTCCTCCTCCTAATTTCTCTCTCTGCTATATGATAGGCTGTGTTTAGTCCCAGCTTCTGCTCGCCGGTGTCAGCAGAAAACCACGCTGCCAAATGACAACAGCAACACAAGCCCTGCAGAATGCCAGCTCCCACAGAGAGCCTGCAGCCAGGTAGCACCAGCTTTGAAGTACAAAGCACGGGCAAGGGGCGAGGCAGAGGTGGGTGTCCAGAGGTTACGGCAATTCCCTTTCAACTGGACAGACTTCTGTAGAGCCACAGTTGGAGTCTAAAGCTTCCCTTCTCCGGCCCCTTGCTCATAACTCTCCTCCCCAAAATCTTCCCTGGGGCGTACCTAGGCACAGTTGGGTTCAAGCCACAGTGAAATGCTCTGGAAAGCTTCAGGAAAATCTGTTCAGTTGCTTCTGAGGGATGCAAAAGAGAGGAAATACTTTCACAGTTTAAAAAAGAGAGCTAGCTTTGTACGTGCATACTTAAAAGAGGCTGAACTCTAATGTGGCCAGACATTACTCAGATAATTTTGATCCAAGAACATCTGAAGTTACCCGGGTTATAAATGATTAAGTAGCCACCTGCAGTACAGTGAAACTGCTAATCATACCCATTTAGGAGAAAAATCTGACAATAGCTGTCTACCATAAGTCTTTACTTCCGATTGCTTTTTGAATATACTTATTTTGAGATTGACTATTCGCATAATTGGGCAGAATCAAAAAGTGATTTTTAATCATCATAGCACTTAATTAATAACTTTGAAACATCAAATTTCAAAATTGCTTTATGCTGCATCATTTTAGTGCATGCAAAGTTAACTTCTCCTGTGCTTCTGTGGCTCGGTTAAGAGCTATGCTGAACAGCATGGGGCATTTCCACAAGTAGGCAAGATATACTGTGATCAAAGGTACCAGGTCAGAAGGTATAATAGCCAGGATCACCACACGGGTTGCTGATGTGAACTTCTGAAATCTTATCTGGACTGAAATACAACTGCCATCCCCTAGCTGGACTGTATTTATACCCACTCAGCGTGTGCTTACACTATAGGTAAACTAGAACAAAACCTTCACGACTGCAAGTAAAGCTAAACAAATTCATCTATTTGGATTGACATGCAGGAAAAAGATACCAAATAGCACTTTAGTACAAAAAGAAGGTCAGGTGGTCAGGTAATTAAAGCTTGTATTGATAATTCTGCAACGACAAGAGTCAGCATTCCACTACAGTTCTAAATTTCTGGATTAACTCTGGCCTCATTCAAATCAATGGGAGATCTGCTGTGTACTTTGATGGAGCAAAGGTTTTACCCCTCTGTCGTTTGTATGGTGAATTACACAACCTTCAAGTTAGATCACTAAAGGTTTCTTGAAATATGTTACATAATTAAATACATTTCCACAAACAAAGTTAATTTTTTAAAATGCAAGTTTATCCATGAGTTACACTAATCTGTATTTAGTGAGCTAGAAAAATTCATGTTTTTATCTGCAAGAATGCGTAAGGAACAGTGTGTCATCTTTCAGCATAAATGTTTTGCCTTTTTCCATTTGAATTCAGACAATATTATCTTAACATTCTCCATGCATGATGATCTTTCACATCAAGGACAAAGGTAACGCTACAATGTCACTTATCTTGCAAGCTACCTTTTTATCATACAGTACCCCATTTCACTCAGTGGTGTTATGACAACTAACAGAAGTGCCACGATATACCAAGATATGGTGTATTTCAAAGAAATTCGCAAGATGACTAAGTCGTTTCGCCTCCTCTACAAAGGACAATGTTATGAATATTCTGTAGAAACAATGATTTGGGATTTTTTTCCTTTTCCTTTGAAGCAGAAGGCTGATTTACAGCACAATTGCAAATTTCTCTTCTTACTTGCTTTTTCAATACCTTTCTATATATAGCTCTCTATTCATCGGCTTTTCAAAAGAAAACTATTTGATTTAAGAATGTTTCAAGCTGAAGAGAATCTATGTAAATATTCCCTGAGAGTAAACATGGAAACTTGTCTATCTGTACTGACAATGAACTACATGGTAATAATATGTTGCCCATTCTGTCTAAAATATCTGACTACTCCGACAGGGCTTGTTATATGCAAATATTTCTTCTTAAGCTTTTAATATTTCAATATTTCTTCTTGAGTTCCCTGCAGCTTTCAAGGAAGCCACACTTCTTCAGTTATAGTTCCTCCCCTTTGCTCTTCCAACTGCTAAATTTACTTTTTCCTGTTGCAAAATCTTTGCTAAACATTTAAACGGTTTCTTCACCAAGTGTGTGCTTTTGGCTGTAGGACATTTATTATTATCCAAGCTTGAGACTGCATGGAGAGCTCACTATTCCTAGCGATTTTTATTTACACATACATACATACATACAATTAACTACTTTTCAGAGCAATGAAATGAACATCCTTCTGCACTGGTATTCTTCAGCTCGGTGGAAAGAACAGACACACAATCTGATAAAGGTGCTGCTTGGCATTTTCCATAGCTATGAGGCTTCAGAGTTACGGAATCGACAGCATTTGCAAAGGACCAAAGCCAAAAAATGCGCACGAATCAAAAAAGAGTAAAGGTTTCACCTGGCAAAGCCGACTCCTCTGCTGACTCCATTAGCATCTCTTAATATTCTGGTGGAAATGACGTGTCCAAAGGGTTTCAGCATATTCTCCAGTTCCTGCTCATCCATGGAAACGGGTAAATTTGAGATGTATAGATTTGTGGGATCTTGCTCTTGTTGCTATGACAAAACAAGAGAAATATCCTCAGTTAGGCTTAGCACAATAGAATAGCTTGGCTACTCAAAATAGGACCAAGCCAAGAATTTATAGCTGCATTAGAAGAAAAGCTGGGCAATCTGTTCACGACAACAACATATTTGCCAAATTTCTGCAAACTCTCACGCATGTACTTAATTCTGTGCGTGACTGCTCTTACTGAACTCAGCGACACTACTCGTTTGTAGAAAATTACTCTCATGCACAAGTGGTCTCGGGTTTGTGTCCTAATTTAGCAAACAGATTGTGAAGAAAACATGATTTCCACAAATGTGCTCACTGTTAACATAAATAAAGACATGTTTCATGTCTAAAACATGCTCAACACATGTTTTAAGCAGATGTGCTTTCCAGCCTGCAGACTTCCCATTCAACCTGTTCATCATGAGCAAGGTTGGTTCAAAACACAGAACACTTTCCATAGTATCTTTTCTTTATTTTCCCCATCAGAAATGTCTTGGATGATAATGTGCAACAAGAGCTAACTGGGTGGGGGGAGTTCTGCAGTTCAATCTAAGGTCCTGGTCAGATAGGTCACATATTTATTCTCAGACTGAATTAAAATATCTTATAAAATAAAGCTTGCAGTATGAATAATTGAGAAACAAATTTGAAGACAGCTTTCTCGTTCTATTTCAGATTTTTAGGCTAAGCTTTCCATTTTGGCAACCATTCCAATTTCTATTCTTGCTTGCTGAACTACTGCAAAGAAACATGAAAGAGGCATAGATGCCGTACATAAAGTAAGTGTATTAAAGCAGTAAATAAAAATCTTGTCTACAGACAACCAGCTCTTGATTACATTAAATCAATTTAGTTAAGCCCTTGCAAATTTTCATGGCTCTGGTTCCATTTTCATTGATATGAGCTTTACATAATATCTGATCACCTGTCAGTACAAGCCTGATTGGGATCAGGCATGACTACATAATTTTAGCTAATGCTTAATAACCAAAAATGTAAGATACAATCTTTACGCTGTGCAGTAAGCCAGACAATACCTTACCTGACAAAGTCTTCTGAGACAGATTTTTGATTCTTTTTCATTACACATTTTAATGGGCAGAATTAATTTGTACTTGTTCAACACTGAGATTTATATGACAGCAGTATTATCTTTTTTTGCTATGAGGTGTCCTAAAACCAGATTAATAATCTTGCAGCAGCACCACAACCTTACGCTGAAGAAATTACACGCAGTCCTGCAGCCATCTGCCCTGGTTTAACTAAACTAGTTTCAAATTACACTCCATTAAAATCAGTGCAGATGAGTCTCGTCAAACACAAAGAAACACATGTCTTATTTCTAGAAGATGTATGAAGACAGGACAGAACCAAGATGTCTGCTCCATCACTGCCTTGCACATTCAAGGCCTCGAAAATGGAAGCAGAAATCATTTCAAGCTGTGATTCACACACCCCATCTTTACAGGGACAAGAATGACTAAACAAAGTCTAGCTTAGCTAAATACCAGAATCAGAAGCCAAAGAAAGTTTTCAGCTTCCCTTACCCCAGGCTGAAGGGAAATTTTGGCCCTCTTGGATGAGAAGAAAAGCTGCAAATGGATACCCCAAAGGGTCCAAAATCAGGAGGTGTCTAATACTGTTTTACTGCATAATTTGGATTCTGACCTAAGAGCTGTGAACCCTTGCCTTTGGATGTACTGCTTATTGCTCATTGCATTCTAGCTTTGCATCTCCAGACCCATTACCCCACAAAACAACACATTACCATGCAGGTTGAATTCCCTGTTATTTTACAAAACAGAAATAAAAGAACAAAGTCGGCCCATTTTCAAGCTGCTGTCCATAAAAGTATACCCAGTTTATTACCACACCTTACAGTAAGGGGCAGAGGAGAGGAAAACCACACACACACACAAACAGCGACTTACTGCAAATTGAACTGAAGTTACAAACCCCAAATCTAGAAAAACATTCTTTCCCTTTCCAGTCATCTTTCCCCACAGTCATCTTCCTTTCTCTCACTTCAATTTACATTCACACAGATCCGAAGGCGAGTTCCTCTCCAATAACCAAAAGATATTAGTGAGGGGTCAGAACTGGTACAGCATTGACAATGCGAGGAAAATCATGCAAACAGTCCTGGAGGGAAGGTGGGCAAGAAAAGGGAGGAAGATGGGCTTCAGATCACACTATTCGCTTTGGGAAAAACAAACAAACAAAACCCAAAACATTTTCTTTCTCTCTTATTTTTTCCCACATTTTCCCCCTTTTCTGTGTGCAAACTTTAAGTATTATTGCTTGTTACTTTTTTCTTCCCCACACAGGCCACAGAAAAAAAGGAAAGATAGAGGAGATTAGGAAGCATCTTCATTGTTACTAAGTACTTTGAAAATGTGAGCAATGGAGGCAGTTAAAGCAGGGGCATTATGGAAGCAAATCAAAGTGGAAAGGTTTGCAATTCCAATAGGCACAGTTTTTCAGAAATAATCACATCGTTATGCAAACCTCTACTCATTGATTGGTTAAGGACTTTGATTAATCAACCAATCGGTTGACTGACATCCCTTGTCGATATTTAGAAAAAACCCTAACAGTCTTATGCAGATGAGATCCCCATAGCCAAAGGACAGACTAATATGAAAAAAGCAGAGTTATGCATCAGTAACTGCACAACAGCCCTTGCTTTCACTGAAGCAATTCAGTCCCGCAGAATATTAAAATGAGAACTTTTCTTTTGACTACTCAGTTTTCAAGCTCCGGCAAACAAATAAAATAAATAAGAACCACTGCCAACGTGTCTCACTTCTGGAATAGGAACACATAAACCTTTTAACTGTGTTAGAGATTAAATGCCGTTGTTTTAAATATCCGTGGAAAGTTTAGCTACACTCTGAGAATGAATGAAAGACTAGCAGGCCATAGTCACTCTCTCACAAGGATTTACCGAGCCTATCTTTTATTAACATGATAAACAAGAGCTGCAAGCAGAGAGAGACAGATGAGGCCACTCATGCTACCCCCACAACGCAACAGTGTTTTCTATGAAAGGAAAAAAATTGCATGTTATTTTTCCTTACTATACAACTATAACATTTAGAGAAATACCCTTTTCCTTTACAGAGAAATATCACCCCACAGAAGCCATATCTCACACCACAAACTGAAGCAAGATGAAATGCCTTCCCAGTGACAAAGCCTGGAGCTGAGCAGGCTTTACAGGAGAGGTGCGGAGCAGGGCTGCCCTGCCACCGCGCAGCCAGACCCCACAGCCACCTACCCTCACAAACCCCCCTTTCTCAGCCTTGGCCCCTGCCCCCAGCATCTGGCACCCGCGCTGCTCGTGCTCTTTTTCAGTTGTGCAGAGATCCCCTCTGCAGTGTGGAGGTGCTGACACATGCTCCTCATTTTGTCCAAGCCTTTTCATCCCCGGTTTCCCAAGCTCCTGCGTGATGTACTCGCTTCCCTAGCCCCAGTGTAACTGCCGAGCTTTTCAGTTTGAAAGGCAGGCGTCCTACTGTTCAAAATGTGCCTGTTTGTTGACGAGATAAGCCTAACCAGAACTGTAAGTCCAAGCACCCCACAAACTACTAGCCTTTCATAATCTCAACTAGTTGATGGTCAGGTTTCTGCCTTCAGTGAAGGATCACATCCCAAGCCTCCAAGAATGGTGGCGACTGTGGTGTCTGGATCCACACAGTGTGGCCCAGGCCCGCTCTGGTTCATTTTATTCTTTCTATGGCTTTTCACTAGGCGTTAAAAAATGCTACTTACCACCTTGGGATGCTAAAATCCCATTTATTATTGTGTCCGGTCCCAAACTGACCAGTCATCAGAGAGCTGAAAGTCATTCATGTGACACTCACGGTCACTTCAGAACCGCGTTTTCCTCTTATGCCCCTGATATTTCGGACAGGACCAGAAGGGGACGGGCAGCAGAAAGCCACACGCTCCCCGCAAACACCTCCAACAGCACCATGCCTTGGATGCCCCACAGCTGCCAACTTAGAGCCACCGCAGCAGGGCCACCAGCCAAGCAGAGCCCCCACTGCCACCTGGGCTTTGCAGTACCTGTCCCGCTTTCCCCCTCCAGGCCACACCAGAGACACCAGGCTCGTCCCGCGCTGCAGGGGAATGACACGCCTGTTGACACAGTCTTCCCAAAGCACAGCAGCCTCTCAGGTTTGATCCCCCACGTGTGAGAAGGGCCCCCCAGGGGGACCAGGGCTGGCCGCTGCAGCCGGCTGCCATCCCAGGGGCTCGGAGGAGGAGGGGGCTGCCGGGAGCGGCGGAGGGCTAGCTGCAGTGCAGCGGCACGGCTCCTCTGTCTTTCCCAGACCCTGTGTGCCAAACGCAGCTAATTAATGGGTGCAAGACCAGGTCAAGTTGCTGCTTCTTGAAGGGAAGGCAGCTGTGGAGCCTGCTGTGTGTGCCAGCTGCAAAAGCATCATGCTCAAGGCATGCAAACTTGCAAGCGCAGTCTCAAGGCACCGTCAAAAGCCTGCTCCTGGCCATCCTTGCTGAAGTTCATTTTACCCAAGATCTCCCATTTCATAGCCCAAGGAGGGTCACATTTTCTTGCACCACAGCCCCAGAGAAACAGGGCTGAACTCATCCAGTCAGCCCCAACCCTCCGAAATCCTGACACAGCCTCACACCCTAGACTCAGCTCATTCTGGGGTCCTGGTGTGTGCCAGTCTGCGTGGATACACCGAGTACCACAGAATGGACCAACAACAACAAAAAAGAAATTAAGCCAATTGAAGCACCTCTCCAGACAAGTGCAGGGCTTTTTGCAACTCTCTTTGCTCCCACCCCAGGCTGTTCCACCATCGCTGTAGCCCAAATACCTCAGTTGCTCTGGCCTGTGGTCTCCAGGGGCATTACTGTATGCATACATTGTAGTTAGGCCATTCTGGTGTATGTGATAGACACTCCCAAACTGGCCAAAACCACAGCTAGGAAGGTTTAAAATTGTGAATACTGCAAACTAACAATAGGTCAAAACCAACTTTGCCATTAGCTCAGAGCATTTCCAGCATTCAGCAGCAGGCGTCCTGCTGCAAGGCTCTGGAGTTCAGCAGTCAGGAGCAGTTGTACCGGGCAAACAGCCAGAAATTTTGTCACTGCCTTTTAGCAAGAACTGGGCCAGTCACTCAGCTCCCAAAGCCTGTGCCAAGAAGGCAGAAGAAGTTTATAATGCAGAGGATTTGAAACGCACTACACAAACAGCATTTGAAATGGATAAAACCCAGCGGAGGGCGTGCTGCAACTCAAAGTTTGCTGTTTGCTTTGCTGGACCCTCCCAGCCATTCTTGAAAGAAAGGACAACGCTCAGATGGGATTTTCCCTCCCATCTTGAGATAATCTTTGGAAGCAATGCATGAAAAGCTGAAAGAACAATTCCTGGTGGTGCGAGAAGAGGCCGAGCCTCTTTACGTAGTACATTTAGTAATGCATTCTTTAAAGACACATGTGTAGGGAGGGGCAGGCAGTTTTTGGCTACGTTATTCTTTCCCAAAAGGAACTCAAACCTCCTGTAATCTTAGTCGGGCTGGAAACCGTGTGTGTTTGGTTTATTTGGGAACCCTATGTACTAATTCTTTTTATTCAACCTAAATTATTTCTCCTTAGAGCAGCTTGCTCTAGGAAGCTAAGCACTGACTGTTAGTTCAAACGATTCCTTTTTCCATCTTCCAAATTTATTCTGGGAATATAACTTCGTATGTGGATCAAGATGAGATTCTGAACTCCTCTTTTTAAAGATATAATCAATATTTATATTAATAGATCATACGCTTTTCTTATCTTTAATAAATTGAGGCTTCATCATATTAACATTGACACGGGTCAATATCACAGCTCACCTTTAGAAGCATGGTCAGGTCTTTCTGAACACTTTAGACGCAGGCTCAAATGATCCTCAGTATTTTCCCAAAACTAGTTCTTCTCTGCCTACTGGCCACTGCCCAGATCTTCAGGCTATGTATGTAACTTCTTCCCTCCTTTAAAGATCTGAGTTGAACTTCTGTCTCCCCTTAACATAAAAATAGTTACACTCTTTATGGAAAAAGCCGTCTATGTGGAACCATTTATATGAAACCAGATCATTTATATGGAAACATTTATATGCCATTTCAGAAATTTTCCAGTGTTTGCTCAGTATTTTGAAAACTGTAGTTGTACGGTAGCATCAGTCTGATCTTCAGTTTATTAGATTATTTCTAAACTGGATTCTATACAAGCCACTGAGCTTAAATGAAATTTAGAGGAAGCATGTAATACTTTCTCTCAGTAGATTCACATTCAATATCTTTTCTTGTTGTTTTATTATTTAATATTTACTTTTTTAGTACTGCAGATCATGAAAACTTTCCAGGACATCTGAAATAGACATTGATTTGAAAGCTGATTTGATACGCATTTGATTGGATTCACACACAAAAAATCTAAATTAAAGGATTTTTTTCCCCACAGTTTTCTATTGTTTCCCCATTTATTCCTGCTATTTTTTCACATTAGAGTTAATGTGGCATATTTTTGCACATACAGGAAAGATGCCTGGTTTTCAGACAGAGTAACCTACTGAATTTATAAATCAGGTGTTTAACTACAGATCTAATAGCTAATGTCAGCAAATAACATTTGGAGAGGTTCTCTCTTCGCTGACCTATCCAAGCATGGCAGGATGCTCCTAACTTACTAAGCACAGTTAGATAGGATGAATATGGGCTTGTGGTGTGAAAGTTAAAAGAAAGTCACCCCAAACTCCACCACCTCCTGGTATCAGAGAAGCAATGGCAGGAAACCCTTTTCCTCCTTCTCAGCGGAGGTGCGAGGGAGGGGTTCTAGGCAGTGGTTGGGGACTGGGATCTTGCCCACGTACGTCCACATGGCGCCTGCAAATCAATGAAGATACACTGATTTGAATTAAGTGATAGTAGCCCTGTTTTCAAAGATTTTTCACATTATGTTTTCTTTTATAAAAAGAAGGAACAAAAAACCAAACCAACCCACATGAAACACTTACTGCAGCAATGGTCCAGGCCATATATAGCCTTTCAGAATTGCTAACGACATATTTTGAGCCATCATTGCAGTAACACAAGGTGAACAGGATGAATCAAGTGCAGCTGCCAGGGTTTCCTTTGACTTTTTACCGGCTTATTTGCTTCCCTTTGTGTGGGCACAGTTTTAACGGTGCAGACAGCTAAATCAATGGCCAGTTAACTATTGATCCCTGGCTGGTTTCACTGTCTCATTGAGCAGCACACCAAAAGGCTTACAAGACTGTACAGAAAGCCTAAACTTTACATGGATTTTATTAGTGCACTAAGTACTGATAATCCAACAGATACAGTGGAAAGAAACTGGTAAAAGTGATGCTGGCCGCCTTGTCAAGAGTCCTTCCAGAGCTCTTTGCAGCAAGTACTGCCACAAACACTAGCTATCTCATCAACCAAGACTGTGTCTAAACCCTGAAGGTTTCGCAGGGAAAGTACTGCAGAGCAGAAGACATTGGGGTATTCAAAGAAGCTTATTTTGTCTTAGGTACCTTCAAAAGAATCTGTGTGTTGTTTGATGGCCTTTCAAAGACTCCAATATGTCAAGATTTAACATCCTGAGATGTTAAATCTCTCTTTCACCCTGATACATCTACTTCATGGTAGTCACTGTACCTTTTTAGACTGAGTGCTGACTACATGTTTCATAAATTCTCTTTCTTCTGTACTCAACCCTACCCAACTTTTACACTATGACAGTTCAAAATTTATTAGCAACGTGGTTCTTCCACAGCGCTGCAGGAGATTCGGCCTCAGCATAATTATGCAACTATTGTACAGCAATAATTAAGCCCAATCCATCAAAATTATAAATATATCTAAAACTAAACCTGCACCATGCATTTTCTGTATAAGCCTGATTGTCAACAAGTCATGTCAAAGGCCTGTTAACAATGACAAGGACACTTTCTGAAAAGACACAAGGGGTTCTGCACATGAACACAGAAAACACTTTTAAGTGCTATTTTGAAGAAAAGCATTTTCCCAATGATTTTCAAAAGTATTTTATTGTTACTTACATAAGTAAATTTAAGTAATTCTGAGCTTTATAATGAACCAAGAAAAGAACTCCTGCCATCAGAAATCCTTTGCCTGGGATCATCTATCTAATGAGAAGAGAGAGATGTGACTCAGGCACCCAGCTTTACTCTGCCATCACTGAAACACTCTTTGCAGTTACTTCTTAAACAAGGCACAGACTAAAATTTGTTCTACCAAATTTTTTCGAAAAATTGCAGACAAGCAAATTCCTAAAAACCATGACCTATGAAGAGAAAAAGAACAAAAGTATTGTAGGAAATTATTTGTCACAAAAACCTGTATCAGCTCCACAGTGAAGTATTATTTGTAAGTACTGTTTTAATTAAAACCATGAACTTTTTAAAAAGAGTTCACAGTTTATATATGCCCAGCATTTCTTCTCACTGTGCAAACTATCAGAGTGCTGTGCCGTGCTGTGTAAGCTGGACTCAGCTTTCTTTTAATTAAGTTTGTTCATGGACAGCACAGCATTTACTAAAGCTAAATATTGCTGGAACCGAATTGTTATTGGTCTGTCCAGCACAGAGCTGCTGCAGAACCTTCCATCATGCATTTCATCTGCCAATGGTGATTTGATTTGCCCTTCGTCTTGTGTGGCAAATATGGACTTGAGTCACTATCGTCACTGCCTTCAGAGCATTGTAAAAGATACATGGTACCTCCTTTTATTTCCACAAAATACTATCATAACCAGAACTACCACAGACTGATATAAAAACCTATTTTTCATACTTCTGCTGTTACAAAGTAAGATTTTTAGAACTTCTTAGTTTTCCTAGAAACAAATTTCCACAGTTTCCAATTTGCACAGTGCACGGCAGCCAAAAAGGCAGCTCAGCCTCTGCAAAAATCATTGTGTCACTCTAGCTTTGAAGGTGTTCAGTTGCCTCCGTATTCTCTTTCATACTGTTTCAACGACCGCTTTGCTATTTATATTGCTGTTAAGTAAGAATCAATTAATCACCTCAGATTACCTGAAGCCTGTCTATAAAAATTTCTGAAAATGCTACATAATCTGCTAGCCATGAACCCTAAATTAGAAACTCACTGATGACCTCTGGAAGCAAAAGGCTGATTTGTCAGATGAGCTGCAATCTAAGTCGAACACCTTACCTATTTATTTTGATTTGTCACCAGCTGTGTCCTAGTGAACTTAAGACACAGTGTCGTATTGCATGTTAGACAATATTGCATCAGGTATGTTTATTTGCTTTATACTATACTGGGTTAATGACATGCTGATTGATGTATATTTTCCACGATTTTCTTACCAATATTTAGACAGGAGTCAAGTCCTTTGCCCCTTCACGGAGTCAACGAATCTTGCAATTTAACTCCTACTATTCACATTCTCACTGAATTGTGTTTTACATGATACTGTCCCACAGAAAGGGTGCATTTGTATGTGTGCATGTATATACTTACACAAACAGAGAAGGAAGAGGTCACAAAAGAGATTATTTGCTTTATGGAGGACATAGCATGAAATCAGGCTGCAGTATAAACTTTCCATTATCAGTAATGGAGGAAAGAAAACTAATTTGAGCTAAACTGCTGTATGCACTATATCAATAAAATTAAATTAACAGCTTAACTTAAAGTGCTCTTAAAAAAAATCTTAGAAATATGCACAAAAACCACCCCATTACCATGGATTCTTGTGATTATTTGGCATTTTGAAAAACATGATACACACAAATAGTAAATATTCAGTAGCACTGCTTACTTCAGTTCTCTAAAAAAGATCTGCAGTGTCAGCGACACTAATTAATTGAAATGCAATTTTTTAATATGTAAAATGTTCAGTGCAAAGATGTCCAATCGTAATAATATCTAAAAAAGAAAATGACAATTATTTTTGCTCTACTTAAAAATCATAATACTCCCAAACACCTAACAGAAACACAAAGAGTTTCAAGATGGAACTCAGACAATATAAAACTCTTTCAAGAATTCTACAGTTCAGTTTGCATAAGCTGAAATCTGGAAAGTTACGACAACAGATCCTGAAAAGCTGGATTTGTGTACAAAGCAATGGGGATTCTAGAGTAAATGGTTAAAAATATTACAGACTTTCTAGATCTCGCTTTTTTAGTCTACCTTTGTCAAAGTGGCAACTCTCAAGCCATGGTCTGGTGACTCCTGGAGCTGACTGGGCTGTGCTACTTTCTTACCTCAAAGTTTCAAGCAGAATGTCTCTGTTCTCATGACAGTAACACTGGACCAAAACCACTACAAATGGTAACGGAAATAAACTGTTTTCTCCCTAGTCTATCTCAGGATAAAATAATACCACTCGCTCAGTGCAGACAGAATCTGGCATTGTAGAGGACAAACTTGGGTTCCTCAGACTGTAGATTTAAAGCATTTAGATCAACCTATGGATTAACCCTTCCTATGTACTTTGTGGAGACTGTGTCAGCTGTTAGAGCAGAGGTTGCATGTTGCTCCCCAAACTCAGAAAAGGAAGCGATGGGACTTTCTAAATAACAGGAGTGTGGCAAAGGGGATCTGTCTGATCTTCCAGTGGCCATAGGATGTCATAATGAAGCAGCAGAGGCACAAGTTACAGATGTTTTCATGCACCCGTAACCCGTACTTGGCCAGGGTGGCTTCAGGACTTTCTGTCCACTATTTCTAGTAGCTGTTCTCCCTAAGGATAGAGTATTTACTCTGTCATGGCCTGATTCTTCCCTAACTGAAATCTACAGCAAAATTTTCATTGGTGTCACTTGGCAGTATCAGGATCTGTGCTTGGAAAATGTTTTCAAAACTACATTCAGATTAATAAAGATGCAAAAAACCAGGTGGATGTGTCTCTTCTGATGATTATCATGCATTTATTGTTTGCCTTTAATATTTCCTTTCAAAGCTGCCAGCAAAATGAAGACAACATAGATCTGAAATGCTACATATGCACACGGGGTTAAATTATTATCAATATTGCATCTATCTGTAGATCAATAGGAACTTACATGTTTCTCTTCAGAAGCTTCTCTAGGTTGGAGCTATGTCAGGGAACTCAGATTTCTTCATGTAAAATTCAAAGCCTTAGCATTTAACTGTCTACACTTGCACTGGAAAAGGAGTAGCTATTAACGGTAGTAAATTATCAGCATTGGGAAAGCATTAGAAGCTTTAAGAGGACTTTTTGGGACAGTATAATGCTTTTTAATATTTGACCTATTGACCCAAAGGCGAATTCAAGCAGCACACAGATCCCACGTGATTGCTTGTGAAGAAAACTGAACGCTTTTCTTTTGTCATGTTTTATGTTACTTCCTATAAATCATAAATGAAGTCAGAATTTTCTTGTCTAGGAATTCCTGTTGGGATAAAGGTTGAGGTCTACTTAGCCTGAGTCCATACAAACTGCTAAAGAACAGTTATTCATCTTGATGCACATGCCAGAAATGCAAACCTACTAGTCCTTGAGGATGCATCAATTTTCAGGGAGTCTGGATTCTTTTAACTACTACAGAAATTTAAGAAAAAATCTATATAGATACTGCTTAAGGAAAATAAAATCCACCATAAAACACAGCCTTGACAGTTTTATTTTGAGAAAACTGTATTTAACACAGACAAAAATACCGTTCCCATTTAAGATCAGGCACAACTCACAAAACATACACTGCAGAAATATTTATACTTTTCCTAAATGCATCAGATATAAAAAGGCAACCAAGTCATGTTTCAAATGTGACAAGTGATGGTTATCACTCAGAAGCACGACAGACACAGCAATACCACATTTTCCCTGTGTGTGGAATTCCCGGTGCTGAGTCAGCAAGTCCCAGCGGAGGGTTAGCAAAAAGGCCTTGAAATACTCAATTTCCACCCTCACAGATGAAAATGAGGAAATATTATTAGTAAATTAAGAAACTGAAATTTTTCTTTATTTAGAAAATAAGATATTAAAATAGAACAAAAAG
>NW_008824808.1:2329331-2357256 GCF_000699105.1 Pygoscelis adeliae
CCTTGCACAGAGCAGCTGAGCCGCCCGCGCTCTCCTCAGCGCCCATCAGAGCAACTCTTGCTCTGTGTGATGAGATTGCCCTGGTAAATGAAGTTGAGATTAGGAGCCAACGGCAGGAAAGCAAGGAAAAAGGGTTAATGATGGAGCTGAAATCCTGCCTCTTTGCCAAATCAAGCAGGCACGGTCCCATGTTCTCCAGGCTGCAGTCTCAGCAGTGCTGGCACTGTCCCACCACGTTTTTGCCGACAGAGAAGTCCACTGCCCCACAGCTGCAGTCAATGTCAGAAAGCAGAGCCTAGACAGCAGGTAGTCTGCAGGGTGGACCGGGAGGTGTGTGAGCACCTCCCTTCCTGCTCTGGCCTCAGCTAACCTGGGGCTGTGCCCAGCTCCAGGGGAGCAGCAGAGGCTACAACTAATGAATGAGAAAAGCACAGTAATGACATGAGGTGAGTGTGGTGGGTTGACCTTGGCTGGATGTCAGGTGCCCACCAAGCCGCTCTATCACTCGCCCTCCTCAGCTGGACAAGGGGAGAAAAATATGATGAAAGGCTCGTGCATCGAAATAAGGACAGGGAGAGATCACTCACCAATTACTGTCACGGGCAAAACAGACTTGTCTTGGGGAAAAAAAATTAATTTAATTTATTACTAATCAAATCACAGTAGGATAATGAGAAATAAACCCAAATCTTAAAAACACCTTCCTCCCACCCCTCCCTTCTTCCCGGGCTTAACTTCACTCCCGATTTTCTCTACCTCCTCCCCCCCAGCGGCGCAGGGGGACAGGGAATGGGGGTTGTGGTCAGTTCATCACACGTTATTTCTGCCACTCCTTCCTCCTCAGGGGGAGGACTCCTCACACTCTTCCCCTGCTCCAGCGTGGGGTCCCTCCTACGGGAGACAGTCCTCCACGAACTTTTCCAATGTGAGTCCTTTCCACGGGGTGCAGTCCTTCAGGAACAGACTGCTCCAGCATGGGTCCCCCATGGGGTCACAAGTCCTGCCAGCAAACCTGCTCCAGCGTGGGCTCCTCTCTCCACGGGTCCACAGGTCCTGACCTCCTTCGGGTGCATACCCCTGCTCTGGCGTGGGGTCCTCCACAGACTGCAGCAGATGGACATCTGCTCCACCGTGGATGTCAGCACCATAGGCTGCAGGGGGACAGCCTGCCTCACCATGGTCTTCACCACGGGCTGCAGGGGAATCTCTGCTCCGGTGCCTGGAGCACCTCCTCCCCCTCCTTCTTCACTGACCTTGGTGTCTGCAGAGTTGTTTCTCTCACATATTCTCACTCCTCTCTCCAGCTGCTGTTGCACAGCAGTTTTTTCCCCTTCTTAGATACGTTATCACAGAGGTGCTACCACCGTCGCTGATGGGCTCGGCCTTAGCCAGCGGTGGGTCTGTCTTGGAGCTGGCTGGCATTGGCTCTATCAGACACAGGGGAAGCTTCTAGTAACTTCTCGCAGAAGCCACCCCTGTAGCCCCCCCCAGCTACCAAAACCTTGCCAGACAAATCCAGTACAGCAAGGGAAATCAATAACCCATGGTGGCCACTGGACAAGCAGCAGAAGAGGAGACACCACATCAGTCTCCAGATGGACAGGTATCTGTCATTCCTCACAGCCCTTTCAGGAGAGGGAGCCAAGCGAAGCATCAAAGCTTCCATTCCCTGACACAAAAAACCCAGCACCACTGGGGAAGAAAGCATTATTTAAGGGTATATTATATTTTGTGTAGACAGAAAATCGAGATCTGAGTGACCCAATGCATCAGCTAGAGGTTTAGGGGAAGCCAGAGGAGAGTAGTAGACACTCCTACAACTGTACAGTATTGGGGGGGGAAAACAAGGACAGAGAGGGCAGTGACAGAAACATGGTTCTTCTCTTGCCAGTTGATGAAAGCAGAGAGGAGAAGGAATTTTATTGTGCTTTGCCATCTACAAAGAACATAGCCTCTCCACAAGATGTGGGGCAGCAAACCAAAAAGGAGTCTATGAACTCTCTTACTTCCCAAAACCAAGGAAAGCATGAGATCTTCATGAGAGTTTTCCTACAAACCTTTCATTAGTTCCTTCCGCCTTTCATGAGTGCAGTTTTCTGAGCAGTGAATGCTGACTCAAGTTTTCTAAGCCAATGAATGTTTCCAGTTGCATATTCACATAGAAAAGACGAAGTCAACAATCTTCTGCAGAAGGAAGCAGAAAACCACTCGGAAATTAGAATAGGTATAGCAAGGTGGACAATGTGGCCCGTTCTATACACCTACTAAGGATCAAGACAGAGCTATAAAGCAAACTTTGTTGAGCCATGAGGAGCCATAACCTGGTCCTACTGCGGAGAGAAAAAAGAATTTCCTTCTGCTCACAAAACTGATGTGAAAGGGCGCATGTGCTGTTCTTGTGGCAGAAATGAAGAGCTTTGGGAGGGCCAATAAGCAAAGATGTCTGGCATTTGAAATGAAATAATGGATGCAGTTGTCTGCAGTCAGCTGGTGAGATGCAGCAGAACTAGGGTGGCCGGACAGGAGCTCTGCAGCACAGGGCTGTTCACAGGACAGCGACGGCAAGCTCAGAGATGTCGCTGCACAAAGAGTGCCTACCTGCAAAAGCTCATGCAGTTCAGCTCCTTTGTAACCACGAGACCAGGAGGCAAACTGTACAGGAATGGCACAAGATGATAGAAGAGAACAGTATAGCAGGGACTGAAAGATACTACAAGTTGAAATTCAAGACAGAGCACAATGCTTGAACCTGAGCACAGGTGACCAGTCTCTGTGAGGAGGAGGAAAGGAAGAAAGAAATGCTCCAAGCCCTGTAACTCTGTCTTTCCTTCTATTTCCAGAAATCCGGACTTGGTCACCCTGCCTAGCACACAACTGGCTGTGACTGCTCGCGTGTCAATGATTTGCTGTGTTGTACTAAGCGGGCCTGTGAGAAAATGCACTAGCATTCCAATATTGAGCACTCCGTGGCTTGTGCTTATCTGTTCTTCCTACATCTATGCAGTATATCAGCTGTGGCTAATGTATATATGTATATGCATGTGCCTCTCTGTGTGTGTATATGCATGGGAATGATGTGTTTAAGTACCTAAGTACAGCTCTATATTACATATGTAACAACAAAATATATTATACACATAAAAGTGCATTCCAGTTTAAGCATGCTTTCAATTTTGAAGATCTGGGTAAACAGATGTCTATGTGTAAATACATACAAGACTATACCCAGAATTCCAGAAAAGGAGGCACATTTGCAATTATGCATACATATGTGTGAGTGACTGTGTATACAAAGCAGGTATCCCCATACATAGCCACTTAATGTGCTTAGCTGGTGGTATGCTTGTGTGTGATTAAATATATCTGCATGTAATCATATTTTACATTTATTTGTATACGTGTATAAACCATTCATATAAAAAGTGATGGCTGTATCAATCCAACAAATGAAGGATGTTATTATCCTCTTTCTCACTTATAAATCATAAGCAACTCTAAGAACTTACTGCAGTAATAAAACTGTGAGACAAGATATAAAGGCATTCTTTGAGCCCCAGACTGGAAAGGAATTACAAAGAAGGCATTTTGGATGTAGTGGATGGTTGGGAATTAAAGGCAAAGGAGAACCTGCAAGCAGGGTGTAGGGGGAGTGGTGTGGGTCTCCTCCTAGGACGCTGAAAGCTAGACCTGGCTCTTGTGTTGGTCCTTAAATGATCTGAGTCATTTTGTTCCAGCTTTAGAATCTTTTTTATAACTAAAAAGACAGCGTTAAAGGAAGGAACTTGAACTACTGAACACTTTAGGTTTCTGGATTACCTCTCCCAGGTGCTGTATTCGCAACTTGTTTTCAAACCAGTTTTAGTGAAAAGCCAAACATCAAACTCTCAGCTATCTAATATTGCACCACTAGGGCAAAGAACTAGAGAGGCACTTTATCATGTAAATTAGGAGTGTTTTCTGAGAGGCACACTCCTTATGCCAGTGCTTTTCCTTGCTGATACTGGTATCAGCAGTTGATGACATAAGCAGAAAATCACCCAATACTTGGGAAACAACTTCAACCATTTTTTGAGGAGGTAAAACGCAGTTGTTCCTAAAGGAGGTAAGACTGAAAGGTACCATGTACAATGCCTTTAAGTGGGTGCCTATGCAATTCCGGAGTTTGCTTGTGAAGTTCCCATCATGACTGTAGCAATTCCTGGTGGCTCATGGTAAAACACATACAGATGTGGACACATGTGCGTTTTTCACAAGCCATGTAAACACTTCAAACCTAAGGGACCAAACTTGATAGTTTACAGTCCTGAGAAATTTGTGCTCAGCTCAACTTTGCTCAACAGACCAAGCTAATGTTACACGTATTCTTTGGGCACAACCCCCCCCCAAAAAAACAACACCCCTATGTTCTAAATATGGAAGCTGGTCGTATCTACACAAAATCCCTTAAAACCTCTCAGGTTCCCCAAAAGAAAAATAAATATCCACTGGATCCCACTGAGTAATGTCTCAGCCTGATGTTGACTCAGTTGTGGATCTGCAGATCAGTGACTGTCACAGACGGACGCACATCCAGCAGCCTCAGGATGGGATCTGACATTCAGAGGCTTCCCAGCCTTACCCTGCCAGGGACGGGATGAGGCTGGCTCTGCTGAAAAAAGCATCAACAGCCTTGGCAGCTTGTTTGCTTTTTAAGGGAAATAGTTTCAAGTTACGTGACCCTATTTTTATAGATCAATCAACTTAACCTGCTAGGCTGCCTTTCACAGGTTTTTGAGATACTACACTGTTTCGAAAGATCAAGCGATTCCCAGAGAAAATGAAAAGTTAAGGAGTAGAACAATTTGCATTTACTCTGCTATTAATTTTAAGACCTAAAATAATAATATTTAAAGAGTTCAAAATAGTGAAGTGTGGGGAAAGTATTTTGAGGGAGCCAACCAAATCAGAAGGTCATGCAGTGAAATAGGAAGAAAAAACAAAATATACAACCGGCTTCTGTCACTTGAGATACACATAGAAAATTGTGTTGCACTGTCCCAATGTTGCTGATCCCCATGTAAGTAAAAAATTTCCCCGCTTTTCAATTCTGCTAAACCTGCCACCCATTCTATAAGCTCCAAAATTAACATGAAGAAAAAGAAATACTATTCAGAGACAAAGCACACTTGAAACCAAGGCCCTGACTACTTTGGGACAATTAAAGCGCAGCCTGGGTATATTAATCACAGTCTTCTGGCCCAGGTCCAAGTTGGGCAATTACAATCTGCCTACCTCAAATTCTCCCCAGAGTTTCAAATGCAAGAGTTATTTGTGATTTCCTTCCTATGAAAAGTGTTGTTTAGTGCAGCCAGTAAAGACTGGTTTCATTCAAGTGATGGGTGAATGACCCACATTGACTATAGAAAATGTGTAAAAGCACTTTGGGATCCTTCAGGAAGAAGGACACTTATTACATGCTCATTTTACAGTGCTTTTATTATTCTAAGAGGAAGTACTCCTATCTAGATGTTTCTTCACATGCCTTTTAGTAACCAAGTAGTTCAGAGTTTGGACTTGTTTTTCTAAAAATTAGATTAGGTTAGGTTATTTTTTCTGTAAATTTAAGATGATAGATTTGAAATGCAAGCACTGCATCACAAAGTTTAGGAAAACACACACAACTTTTTCTACTTTGAAAAATATTCAGATCATTTTTTGAGCCAAAAAAGATTAATGATTTATTATGGGGCTCATTAATCAAAAATCGTGTGTGCATGTTTTTTAAAGGACCAACTCCACTGTTCAAGTCAATTAGGTCCTCTAAAGCTATTACATCGGGAAGGAGCCGCAATATTACCAAGACTTCCTGCAATATTGTTGAGACTTCCCCGAGTGTATTTAGAGTATAAAAAACCCGCTATTATTCAGGAGATACTGAATTGCTAAGCTTCTTAAATTTGTACAATTGGGAACTTGAAGTACATTAAAATGCTGAAACTCATTAAGAGCCCTTTTCACAGCTGCAAAATCGTTGGCATTCACAGCACCGTGCAGAACAATAAAACACTCCCCACACCTTTGAACAGGGCGACTTCTGTTCCTCCAGCTCCACTTTAATGAATCACTGAGGCAGAACTGGTATCTAACCTCTCCGTCAACCTCCTCCATTGAAAGGGAGAAACAAAAAGCCACAACAACGCTAATATTCTGAACAGAAAAGCAAAATGTATGAGCATACTGTACTAACCCTCCCCCAATGCAGAACCCTCAGCTATCGCTGCTACTTTGTTAGAATATAATTCAATTTTCTCCATCAACACCAAACAAAACACCCTCAGAGGCAGAAAACAATCCATGTTTTTCTCCCAAGCCACCCACCAAACTATGCCCAAGTAGACTTTGTTTCCTCGGGTGTCATTTTTCTGGACCCAAAGCACAGGACTCAGCATTTTGGTGGGTGTTTTCTCTAACGTTAGTTGCATACGGTCACTCTGTATGCCGAAAATGTCCTCCTGCCCTGTTCACCGAGGGGCTGGATTTTGCGTCTGCAAAGCGGCACCACAACGAACAGCCTGAGTCCCGAGCAAACCTGCGGATGCCCCATACACGTTTCCTACACATCCTCCAGCAGATGCACAGTGCTGTTCCTGACAATCAGAAGACAGCACCTTTCCAAGATTCAGCAAAATTACATCTTCCTCCGACCGCATCAGGATAACCAGCGCTCAACCCTTCTCAGCTAGAAGCCAGTCACTTTGCATACCGAGCGATTGCAAACAGCATGTAAAAACAATCCTTCTCTTTGATCTGGTAACAGCATGTTCTGCTTCCTCAGCAGTGAGGAGGGTCACAACTGCGCCTCTAATATCCACAGGTCTCACCAACCCCTGGGCAAAGAAGCCCAAGTCTTATCAACACTAGCGTGCATCAGTCTGATTTCTCCAGCTGAAGGATTTGTTTCTAAGTAAATTTCCACTGGGCCACCTACCACGCTTCCTTTGGTATTTGAAAAATAGAAGAAAAAAAATCCAGTAACTGACCAAAAATTAAGTGTGAGTAAGAACTATGGGAATAGCGACTACTCTAGAGATTTCACAAGATTCATCATCGTAAGCTTCGTGCTGGACAAAACTGAAAGAAACAGTCCTGGGACTATTATTTAGCTTGTTAAATTCTATGTGCAAGCTCTATCTGTTTATTCCAAATTATTCCCCAAAGCAATGAGTGGATTGTCTCCCTGAGAGGGGGAAATTGTTCCCTTTCCTCCTCTAAACATTTTTGAAAGGAATGGAGAAAAGTGCAATGCCAAACTGGTGAAGGAGATTATGTATTTCAGAAGTGGGTTTGAAAGATGCAAAAAGAGATATTCACATTAAAGATTACAGAATTAATTACAGAAAAAAGGGGGTGGGGTTCTGCGTGGGTGTTCCTCTCTACATCAAACAAACTCAAAAGAAAGCAACATTACGAGGGAAGATTAGAGTATGACAAAAACAAGGCATGTGGTTAAAGCAAAAGATGCTTTGATAGTGTACAAACTGAGGTGGTTTTGTTACGGGCAATGAAAAATGTAGCTTCCAAAGCTTAGCTGAAGAGTGCTACTCAAGCCCTATGGTTCTTAACAAAACACAATACGATTGCTCTTGAAATCCAACTATTTTGGCACACGATTCTGACTCCATATTTTCAGTTGGGAATACCCAACCCATGCCAAGTGAGGAGACCAGGAAAAACCTGCCTGCTGACCAACACAGGTGCGCACACACGTGCACCCCCACCGTGATCACGTTTCTCAATGGCTCCCCAGCCAGAGTGAGGCTTGGGAGCAGCCACCACTGGTGCGTGGCCATCAGCAGCATAGGCAAAGGAGGTGTCTACCTCTGTGTCAAACACTGCAAGCAACACAGCAGTGGCAAATCCCAACTCTTCCCCTGAAAACAATCCCAGTAAGAAAAGGGCCGTACCAGTTTCAGCTGGCTAGTTGTTCAGGGTTTGGAACTGTCTGACACTCGCATGGAGACAATAAAAAGAAGGAGGAAGGGAGCTCTCTAAGCTTTTCAGCACGTAACTTTATTAGAAGGTTTTGCCATCTGATTAGGAAAACAGTCCCCAGAAGAAACAGAAACGTTTTTAACAGCATTTCATCCTTTAAGTGTTTTGGGTTTCCTTCCTGAAACCATCTTACTCCTTCTGCCAGATCATTTCATTACAACAAACTAGGGTGTTCAAGCTGACAGCTTTAATATATAAATAAGAGGGGATGCGACAAGAAGTTTTCATGGAAGGGATCACAGTTGAATTCATCCCCCTTGCTGAGTCCAACAGAGCTCAACACCTTCCACCTTCAAGTCATGCTGCAAAAGTTGTCTTTTACGGACAGCTCGGGGCTTTCGTTGTCCTATAATTTAAAGTGAGTGAACTTCTGCCATCTTGCATTTTGTGAACACTTTAAATTGAATGATAACTTTTTAACACAATCTTAAAAACAATCTGAATTTATTTAATCTAAGCTTTTGTTCTCTTGGAAAATAACACAACCGTGCTTATGTGCAAGCAGTGCAACTAAGCATCTCCCCTTCTGTGTGATCGAGTACACATCCACAGGTATGGTAATCTTATTTATTCTAGAGAATGGGTCAGTATTTTTACACAATAAATACCCTTCTGAAGAGAGTATTTGGCTTGCAGAGATCTTCTCAGGATCCTTTTAAAAATACAAATTAAAACTTTGTATTTTGCACCCAAATCATTGCATTAAAAATTTTATCACTGCAGTTGAATAATTCTAGGCACTTGGAGCTGAAGGCACATGGTTGCACTTAAAGCTATTTGCTAATGACTGAACTGCACACAGAGGCAGAGCTATGTGCTCAAATGTCTGCATGCCCACACCATGGAGGTTGGATGGGTACTTATGCACCTGGCTTTGTACGTCCCAGTCTGGCTCTTCAAGGAAAGGGAAAAAGAGACTTCCCTGATTTTAAACACAGTGCCTTCAAGCATAAGGTATTTTCTATTTTTCAAACTGACTTTTAAGAACAGTTTGAATTATTCACTTTATTCATTAATTATGCTTTGGCCATTAATGTGGACTGTGTTTTCCAAAAAGAAGAAAGAAAACCTGAATATTTTACAGGCATTGTCCAGACTGTGCGCTGTGGAAAGAAAAGCGTTTAGTGAAGTTTAAGGCTTACAACAGAAATGTGAATATTTCTGTGCAGTATTTGGGTATCTGGCTAAACTGAATACTAGTGTAGGAGAGCAAGCCCCTCTGGCCATGCAGGAGATGACAGCCCTTCCACCTTCCCTCGTTGCACTGGGACGCAGTGGCAGAAAGGAGAGTTGGGAGTAGGTACCTCATCACATATAGCTTCCTTCCAGCATACGCGAGAGACATTTAAGAGCTGTTTTAGATTAAGCTATTGTCATAAGGGAACTCAATTATCCTAATCCAAAACTGCTCTACTTCAGCACCTGCACCTGGTGCTAAAGTCCATGTGAACAGGCAAAGAGGACTGCGTGGATTGCAGACCCCAGCCTGAGGACTGTGTCCAACTTGGAAAGCTTTTTCTTCACACTGCCTATGCTTAAACTTTTAGAGATGTAAATGAGAGGAAGGAATTCTTCTAAACGATTGGACTACATTTAACTTTTCTATCTAAAGTCAGCCCAAGAGTTTTTGGCTAAGTGTTTGGGTTATGTTTGCTTTCACTCCTAAGTTCCAGCTTGATCCTGGAAGCCGCTTGCAGCACCTGAAAGTGGTACCGTACCTTCAGACCTCATCCTCAGACAGGTCTCAATAGTACCCCCTGCAGTCCCCTGTGGTTTCGAGCATCTGGCCTTTCCTTGCCAGATGACGTTAAAGGGATAAGTGCAAAGCTCAGGGTGGGGCAAATGGACAGCTCATTTTCACGAGCAACCCCTGATGTGCCGATATGGCCTGAAAAGTATATGCAACATCAGAACCTGTATTTCTAAAACAGACAGTGAGCAGAAAACAAAAAAGCAAAAGAACCCAAAGAAAATGTGAATGTATAAATGGATTTCCATTTCAGTTGTTTCAAGTATACAAATCAATGACGTCTTAATCAGCTGACCATTTTGCTGACCTAACTTACACTAGCTATTTGAAAACCTCTACCATCAACAGGACCAAAATTAAGCTGTAAAGGAATACCTTTGCTAATTGTTTGCTCTAAATACTATAGGCATAAGTAAATCTGGAAATGAAAGACTTCTTACATTTTTGATACAAAGTAGCTAAGCTTTGGTCCAACTTCATTGAAGCAGTTTGTCAATCACCCAAGTTTGAACTGACAATAAAAACCAAACAAAGAGTAAATATTAACTTCGCCAAGCAGGTTCAACACCAAATTACGCTGAATGGGATAGTTTATGTATAAGCTAAAGCACAATACTTGTTTGTAAATCCCAGGATGAAAGGCTATAGAAACAATAAAAGAGTGCACATCACTAATCTCACAAGCTCCTAAAGAATACCTAAAAATAAGGAACATTCTTAACCAACATCGGGAAAGCATGTACCAAATGCTGTTTTGAATTACTTTTGAAAATATAGTCTCTATTTTAGGGTTTGGGTTTTGGCTCTTTCATGCTTGTGCTCACTGTATTATAAAGAAACATTATTTTTTTTCCCCCCATTTTTTAACACTGTCAAACTTCTAGCTATACTTGGGCTACTGGACTCCCATGTTCACATGGTTTTAACCAAATTCTTTAGTTTGCCAACACAAAGAGCACCGAACTTAGTTGAAATCTTCTTATGAAAACATGTTCAAAGCTAGGAAGGATTTCTGTTCCTAGCAAGCTGAACAGAATTCGCAAGTTAGAGTTTAAGCATAGTTCAAACTCCCTGAGAATCACTACAAGACCACTTTCTTTCTGAAGATACATAAATAGTTAACAGAGGTGTTAACAGTAAATGATGCTTAAATGTGGATCTTCAATTCATGAACTTTATGAGAACAATAAAATATTGTGATGGGCTTTTCTAATGGCTTCCACAGTTCAGCCATCATCTCTTAATGGGTAGGACCTCAGGCTTTATAGTAAGCATAAAAAGCATTTGCCATCCTGGGTGAGGCTGCTGGTCCACCTAACCTGGAGATTGCATCCCTTTAGTATCAGTTTTGTCATCGCAATGCAAGAGCGACAGCAACTTTTACTACTATAACAGTGTTTACTCATATATAAGGGAAAATGAAAATATAAGAGTAATCACTGCTTTATGTAGTACATACAAAATAGCCTAAATTAACTTACATTTTAGACCTAAAGTTTCTTCAGGACTGCTCTTTGTTTGCCATGAAAATGGAAGGCTGGGTTAGGAACTTCCAAGGCCGTGCGTACATCGTGACATTGGGTCCTGCCTGGCCCCTGTCTCGCCCAGCATGGCAGTGGCAATGATTTAGGAAATCCACCATCCCCCTCTTTGGAGACCCCAGGACAACACCATGGCTTCTGCCGCATGGAGGAATGGCAAAATGTTTTCAGCAAAGCGCATCTTTTAAGTTGACATCATCCTTCCAGAACATGTCAAATACAGCCACTAAAACTGCAACCTACATATGGTCTAGATTAAAACTAACAAACAAACAAAACAGCCCTTAAATTATGAGGCCTTCCAGAAGCAAGGAGCCAAAAGTACAATAATTGCTTTATACTGTATTGCAGGGACTGACAGCGGAGCCGGTTGCGAGCACAGCGCTGCCGCAGATCCAGCACCACTCAGAAAAGAGATGGCTTGCCGTTTTCCTGCGAGCACGATGGCATAACACCCACTCCCAGGGCAAAAGGGCTGCTCTCCTCCATGCTGTGCCCTGGCTGGCAGACACCCTGGAGAGCGCTGGCACCAACGAAGAAGAGAAAAACATAACACAAACCACAGAAAAACCCTCCGTGTAACTGTGTGCAACAGGCTTCAGACCTCAGCCCCGAGGAGCAAAGAGCTCCAGGATGGTTTGGTATTAATGACAAAAATGAAGAAATTAAATCTGTGCAGCTTCCTACATTCGGTGAAGGAAATTATGCATTTCCCACAAAGCCTAATGCCAGCTCCACAGGGATTATATTACTATTTATTGTTTTGTTTGCTCAAATAAAACACCTGTCGAGGTCAGCTATTCGAAGAATTTTTAATATACCAGCCTTACACTACGGAGAGTAAGAAATGTTTATAGAGGCACTCCTGGTAAGACTGTTGGCTTTTTTTCCCCCCAGGTAGGTGCATAATGATTTAATAACAGAAACAGCATGCCCACAAACCTCTGAACCTCAGATTTAAATAAAAACTAATATATCTGAAATCTGGGTATCAGTCTCCACAGCTCCTTCAGCTTTCCCTGTTATGAAAGGAGGCGTAACCCTAGGATACGGCATCCTTCTTTTATAAAGTCCCGTCTTAAAGTGTCAGGAGTCAAGGAATTAAAAACAAAAGCGGCACAAATCGCTGTCAATCATTAAAGTCTTTGATCTGCTCTTTGCTTCAGAAGGCATTATGCCTCCTAAATGGAGGGATCAATCACCGTATGCCAGACTTGCTGCTAGGCCCTCCTGCGCCGCGCCGTGCCGCCCGCGCGGAGGGCAGCTCATCACAGCGCATTCCAGCTCGCCTTTCAGACAAACCAAGGGGCAAAAACATGCCAGCAGGAAAACAAAACAACACGACACAAACCCCTTTGTGCAGCTACACGACATGACTACTTCCCCTCTTGGCATTTTTTTTAGGCTTTTCTGTTAAATGGCAGCTTGCTTCGGCCTGTCTTTCCTGATACGTCTTCACCAGCCATTCCACCATCACCATTCCTCACTCGCAAACAGGATTATTGTTTTTTTTTAAAAAAGGAAAAAAATGTTTGCTTTCACTCATTCATAACCATACAAAATATTACGTTGGCCTGCCTCATTTGCTGCTTTTTTACAGTAACTAAACAGGTTGCGTAAGTGAAGGAGGAGAAATTTGTTTACCTCTTCCTCAACTGCAAAACCTCCCAAAATGCGGCACATTTGTCTCGCTAAGAAGAACGTACAGTTAAAAGAAAAAAAGAAAAAAAAAATCAAAAAAGAGATGAACTTTCTCACCGAAAAGTGTGACAGTTATTTTGGTATAGCAGGTATGTATGCTGACTTAGAAAGCCACGGTTCAACCCAGACGGGCCCTGCTGTCCTGCGGGGACAGATCCTACAAGAAAGCTCCAGAGGAAAGCAACCACAGTGCTCTGTACCTGCGCAGGAGGAGATGCAATGCGCTCCAAGTAAATACGGCAGGGTTAGGCCCTTAATTACAATGCTGGCTCCTGATAGAGTTGCATGGATTTGGTGAAAAAAAAAATGGATTGTAATGATAACAAATGGGATCAACCGCTGGCCAAGAGACAGTATGAACAGAATACCTATTTAATAGGGGTGTACTTGGCCTGTGACAAGAGTTAAATGGTTTTTCATCCTAATTCAAACAGGTTTGTCACTTTAAGGCTCCTATTCCTCACGTTGTCTCCCACAGCTGAATTCTGTTGCCCTTCCTGAGTTTGAGGAATACCCTTTTCCATAAACATTCCCTTTAATTTCAGATTATGGCAATCATGGGCGCAATCTGGTCTTTATAAACAGGGAGTTGAAGAAAAAACAAATGTCAAACAGAGATAAAAGTAGCATTGTACTTTTAATTATCAAAGTATTTTATTTCATTTAAAGGAACAGATTCACTGGTCTTTTCCAGCTGCCTTGCATCATCACAGCATTGCAAAGCACTGTAAATCCAGTTCAGTCAAATGGTTACAGTGAGTTAGCAGCTGCTTTACATCACTGGAGCAGCATAAAGCAGCAAGCATTTGAACCTAACCCATACTCTTTCAAGGCACTTTTCTTTACCAAAAAAGAAAAAAGCTTTTCTTCTCCATCAGTGACTGCTGCTTAACTGAGACAGCACAGCCATCTAGTTAAGAGGAATAAAAGATACCAGAAAAAAAGTCTCTGCAATTTTGAGGTAGAATTTGCTCATTTTACTCTCCTTTGGCTAGCAAGAATATTTCAGTCTCATCAGTGTCACTGATGGGAGAAAACTGTTTAAACTAATATGCCCCATTTTCAAACCTGATTTTAGACAGTTCCCAATACAATGCTTCAACACAAGTTAGAAGGGCAGATTCACTGTTACTTAGGGCTCGGAGCACAGAGAAATCAATACACAGAGTTAAAGACAGATAAGCACTTTCAGCAGATATGAAATAGGAAGAAAAGTACTGCTCTCAAAACCCTCCTGCTTAGCTAATGCAATGTAAGTGGAAGTGTGGCATCTTCCAGAAGGTGACTGCAATGCTTCCTTCACTTGCTTTCAGTCTCACGTCCGTTCAAGGCGCTCTCTGTTCATGCATTGCACTGCAGCACGATTAGCTGAGCAATTAACTATGCCCTACGTTGTTCTTTTTTCACCTAATTATTGCTTCATTTCTCAATTGGATGGAGCAATTGCTCCTGTTCGGCTAAGCTCTTAGGAACCACAACTACTAATTTCCCAGATTTTTTTTTCTAGTGGAAGACAACCTGCAGCTCAGAGCAAGCATTTTCTTCTACGTGAATGCCAGAGAGAATGGAGGAATAGCTCCACGGGAATGGCCTCCCTCATCAACGTGTGCTCCACTCCGCATGTACACGCACACACACACGCTCATTCCTTTTCAGTTGTCTTCTTTTACCCTGCCATGTTTGGAAGATGACTAGAAAAACAAAAGTAGACTTCATTCACATCTCCTGTCAGTAAAGAGTGGCTGTTTTATCCTAGTTCCTAGGGAAATGAGGCAAACATGCTGTTTGTCTGTGTTCACAATTTCTTAACATAATGGCAGCTTACTGCCAAACCCAACAGAAAGCTAAGATTTTCAAAGATAAACTATAGTTCTACATGTCTTTTGCCATAAAGGGAGATGAGAGACCAAGCAAGTTTCCTCAGCTGTAAGAAAAAAAGTAGTATGTGTTCACATTTTATTAGACAGCAGAGTATCCACATAGGAGAGATGTCTTATAAATGCCTTCATCGTGAAAAAGTTTCACTCAGATCTTGTGAGCTTCTGAAACACCCCCATCAATCAACTTTCCAACAGAAATCTGCAGGAAACTAAGCTTTGTTAGTTCTGGTGCTCAGGGAATGATGTGTTAACAATACCGTTGCAGCTAACTGTGCAGCATCCTTTCTTGGCTCCACTCTCTGATACGCCTGCACCATGGGTGGCTGGGTTACAGCAACATTCAGGTTGCCCGAGTTACCTCTGTATTTGCATCCCCACTGATCTGCACCGATGCTGCAAAATGTTGAACTTCATTTACACGCAGGGCTTCTGTGCTTGAAATTGTTCATCCTTGCATCCCTCTCTCCCATTGACTACGGCATGTCTTAGGTGAGGTTGGGCTCGGCGCTCTAGCCTGGCTGATGCATCACTCCTGATGAATGTCCCAGAAGCGCTGTACTGGCTTCCCCGTCCAGAAAGCGAATATGGAAACTTGAACGCAGACAATACATTCTCCAAATGACAATTACTTGAGTGCCTTCTTGCAAGCCATTTCAACTCAATTACTCCAGTGAGCAGTAACATTTAATTTTACAGCCTGGGAGCACAGTGATTCTGTAATTTAAACGTTCCTGGCAATTTCAATCATACTACGGTTTTCATGCAATTTTCTGTTCCTGACATCCAGTGGCAGAAACCGCAGAATTGATGCCACTTGCCACAGTTGCACACACTCATAATTGTGCTGTCACAACAACCTGGCAGCCTGGCGCCCGTGCCACCAAGTCCTGGGCACGTCCATAGCTCAGTACTACCGTCCAGCCAGATAAAAATGACACCAGACGACAGGGAAGAAGGCAGAGTCCTCACTAACACACCTGCTGCTGCTTCAGGAAACCGACAGCAGTAACAACAGCAATTCACCCTCCAAACGTCCCATTTTCTGGATTCCTTCTAACACAGGAACACCAGCACATTACATCCCAGAGATTTCAAGCGCAGCCCATCATGCCAGACTGCCAACCTCATTTCCTACTGCTGGCTTTACCCACCCTGAATCTGCAGTAGGGACAAGCACTCTTTCTTCTCCTCCCTGCACCGCAAGGAGGGGCTCAGCGTGGTGGGGCAACGTGGCGATTCACGAGGTGACGACGCAGCTCTGCAGCTCTCACAGTCGTGTCTGCTCTGTATTTCTGAAGGATGGCTGAAGCTTATGTCTCTAAGAAATTAGGACCCCGTCTTGGAGACAAGTGGCGCTGTTGTCACTCATAGATTGGAAATGCGTGCACTCACAGTGAATGTGCATACCTTATTACCAGGAAAAATTAATCATAAAAAAAAAAAGACATCCCCATTTTAGGTTTGAACTCAGGGAAAAAGCATAGCTTATAGACCTGTCTTTCCCTTTTCTACAATTAAAAAAAAAAAGGAAAAATCAATTTAATTTCAAACTTCATTTTGAATACCAGTCATAAGCATTTCTCATGACTTTGCAGTATCCAGTTTGGACTGTTTGGACTCCTAGTTTACCAGTACTGACACCCTCACTTTCTATTTCCATGCCTTAGCAAGGTAGGGATGAGTGATGGACATGGACAGTGCCCATTCAATGTAGGCACCAGTCAGAAAATGAAGAGTTCATTTTCCTCCTTTCCCTGCCAAAACGAACAGGAATGAGATGCCTCCCGTGGTGAAAGAGGGGGTAGCTGAATGCAACGCCAGTGGCACCACTGCCATTTTGCATAGGCGCTCTTTCACTCCTGCAGCTGCAGCTCCCCTTGCCACCTCGCCAGCATGCAGCAAGGCAAGTTGGAGGAGAAGCAAAGGACGGCTGCCTGGCCTCCGAGCACGGAAAAGCGCAGGGATGGCTCAGCACCAGGCAGCAATCCTCCTCCCTACACTTAGGCAAGACAGAGAATATCATTTCCCAGTCTTCCTTGCCTTCGCTCTTCCTCCACCCAATTCCTTTCTCCCAGAGGACAAGCATTTATCACTAGGAGGGTCACTTCAGAGATGCAGAGTTTCTCTCCGGCTGTGAATATCTCAGCTGAAGTTGAAGTTAGCACACATAGATAATGCTGGGTGTGAGGCAGAGCCCTGCAGATTAGCTTCTATCCAAATCCCCAGTGCTATAATTAAAGTAATTGCTATGTCCAATGAAAGAGCTTTAATTTCACAGGAATTCAGGCAAAGCCAGAATGCGTCTTTCCTTCATGAAGGCTACGTAACAAACTCTAATGGCATGGGATTTTCTTTTGTCATTTTTATTAGTTATTAATTTTGAGGAAAACACCTCAAATGTTTTCTGCAAGTATGATCAAATATGTTACGCTGTGGAAAATGTGCTATCTGCAACTGAAAACAATTATAGACAATATATAAAAATGCACTACAGCAAGACACTTCTTTCAAGGGAAAAAAAGTCTACTCGAAATGAATATGCTTCCCATGAAGCAGTATTTTTACCTAAAGAAAATTTTTGGCACTAGAGCAAGTATTTAGTCTTGAAAGACAACTTTTCTTTGAGTCGTTGATGCAAAAATTAATAATACAAACTAAACCTGAAGAAAATTACAAGCAAAAAAAGAGACCCAGTGCATGACATCAGTGACATCAACGCTACTTTTTCTACCCACGCCTTATGAACTTATCCTCCTGTGTGGACTCTAACAATTTTTATCCGGGATTTTTTTGGAGAGAAATCTATGCCCGTGACTATTGCACATACTTGGTAGATTCAGTTTAGGAACATCATACTCTATATGTTCTTGACAAACAGTTGACATGTCCACATGTAAATCCCAACATAATAAATACTGGATTTATTGTTTTGCACAAATCATCTGGGTGACACATTCATGGCTCAATGCTTTGGATTTACTGTGCATTGCGACACAGCGTAGCATGCATGAGCGGTGACTCCAACCACACCGCACATCTGCACACTGTGGACATGGCTACAGCCCACGGAGTTGCCCCAGGGATCCCTAAGACAGTTGGCAGTGAAAGTGGAGTTGAGTTTAACAAAGGTCCCATATACTGCCCAGATAAAAAGCCTTGAAAATCTCCCCAGACAATTCCATTTGGAAAAGACAGACATTAATGGGAAAAAGTGGATACGCTCCTTTTATGAAACTCCCCTCCATACCTCTGTTATCAAGGGTTGACCACTGCACGAGCAGAAGGACTGCTTGGGTGGCTACCTGTTTCCCAGGGAGGCACATGAGCTGTCTGCAATGCGCCAAGTCCAGAAAAGTAAACTCAAAACATCTGGAGCCTTTCTTTTCTTTCTTCCCAAAGAAAAAATGAGTTAAATGCTTTAAGAGCCCTGGGAGAGTTGCCGTTCAACTACACATAAAACATCTACTCCCCACAGTGTGTGAATTGGCTGCTTGATAGAGGATGTGGAAACTGGGGGGCTGGGGGAGCTGTTGAGTAAAAAGGATGAAAGTACATTTTTCCCTGAGGCTGTAGTTTCAGTCCAGCTCCAGAGAGCCAGCGCTGTCGCTGCCAGACACCATTTCAGTTATTCCTGCAAAATGATGGATGGCCTCAACCCATTCCCTAATGAAGATTTCATCAGGAAGGTCGCCATTGCAATTAGCTTCTTTTTTAGGACAGCCTTAAAGGATAGGCTAAAGAAGGGGGCGGGGTGGGGTGGGGGGGTGGAAATCCACCCCACCTCCCCATGCACTGATGTGGGGGCAATTTTGTGAGGCTGGAGTTTAAGACAAGAGGTAGGGGAGAGCCTGAACTCTGGCATCACAAGTTGTACATGTTTTGTGGGGAGAGTACAGCCATGGCTGCTGAGCTCTTCCTCTGCCTACTAGCACCACCATCACGTACGGACAAACCCAGGGCCTCAAAAATCTCACACCATCTTTATACACTTCTGAAAAATGAGGTGCTGAATGGCAGCAAGAACTTCTTCGAGAGGTTCCTCTATTGCTTTTACTAGTATCTCCTTTGTTTAAAGGAAAGGAAAGGGAAAGAAGAGAGGCCTCTCCTACAGGCTAACATACCTCATTTTCCCCCCCTCCCAGCAAGAAAGGCAATCTTTAAAGTGTAGTAGTCAATGAACACTAATAAAAGGCAGTGGCGGAGGAACCAAACCACGCATGTGGAATAGTGGCACTTAAGCTTCCCAATATAATGCTGTGAGTTCAGGAGGCCAGCATATAATGACAAGGAATTTCTGTTAAATTTTATAGCATCGTAGTGGTCAACAGGAAATGTTTCATCGGATGCTCTTGCAACAGTTGCTGCCTCCACCAAAACCTCTCTCAGGTCCCTCTTTTCTCCAGTGTGTTTAAAACAAACTTGGCCATGCTTTACATTTTATTTGAGAGAGAGGGAGTTAGGAACACAGAAAGGCTATACTCTTGTATACAAACTTATACATTATGCCAACCTGTAAACTCATTATAAAACAGAAAAATAAAATAAATGCCCTTTTTGGGGTCTTTTTTATGACAATGGCTACACTAATTGGAAGTGCAAATAAAGATAGACTAGTAAAATTAGAATTGAGAGTGTTCATCTAAACAAGAAAATAGAAATTATTCATATCTAGTAGCATAAACGATGTATTTAAGAAAAAACATCAGAGAGCAAATACATCATTGTATTTACTGCAGTGCGCAACATTTTTGTTCTCTAAACTGACCCGGTGCTCCATTTTGACTTAGGAAAAAAGAAGATCCATCTTGCTCAGTGCTTTTGGCCATAAAATACACTTTACATGTAGAATACATAAAATGTTTACATAACCCTCTGAATATTTTAGAATAGATCTGTCTCATTTGATTCACAATCCTGCAGCCGTTGTTCACTAAACTTGTATTTCCTTTTTTGACACAGTCAAATATCCTGGTTCTCAGATGGAAGATGACATTCAAGTAAATCAATTTCATTACAAGTTAAACTATTCTGGTTGATTGCTTTCAATAAACAGAGTATGCACTGTTCTCTGTCTCCTACAGGTCACTGAGGTTTAACACTTGCTTTAGACATTGTTTACTCTTATTCATGATCTTCCAATAAAAGCACATACCACTCCACCTCCTCACTCCAATTCTGGTTACGGCACTTAGAGCGTGGAAAGTATGACAGGCACACATCAGAAATAATGTGATACGGATATATGAATTATATTTGTATGGCCTATTAAACTAATATTTATCTAATTCACCACCACCACGAAATTGGCCACCACAGCTGAGGCCTGTCTATGAGAGTCTGACCCATCCCTCAGCTCTGATGTGTCTTCATCTGACAACTCCCTCTCTCCAAAAATCTTTTCAAGACTGTACACGTTCTTCAGCATCATCACAACAGTCTTCCCAGCTACACTGTATTATTACTGGTGCTTACAGCTGCCTCCTCCAAATCTCCTGACAGGACAGCAGACAAAAACCCCAGAACTGGTCAGAAAGGAAGCGAGGGCCCTGCTGTTGCCCAAGAAAATACAGCAAAGTACAAAATTGGAGTTGTAATTTGAATGGTTACCAGCCAAATTTCTAGTGTGTCTGTGGCTGGTTGGTTTCCAAAAGAATGAATGAGGGTTCAGAACATTTCTAATATTATCTGAAATGGGCAATGCAGCCCTCCTTCATATAAAAAGGATATAGCATAATGAAACACAATATTATTTTAGCTGATGAAAACAGAAAAGAGCAATTCTTACCTTAAACAGTCTCTTGTATTATCCAGATATAACAAGGACAGACCAAAAACTCAGCAAAATAAATACAACCAGCCATCTAAAAATTAATGTTTATTCTTTTAGCCATATTCTTATCTCAAGTACTACGGCCATCTTTATCCATCTTTTGGGGAGGAACAGGAGACTAACGGTTCACCAGTGTTATACTACTTTTTCAGTCATCGGCTACAATGTTAAAAAAGCTAAGTGCTATTTAGTCATTTCCTCTGTAACAATGTTTTATAGGAGGATTTTCCCCTCTAAGATTAAAGACAGAATGATGCAAGTAGAGGTGGTACATTTTTCTAAAGAAAAGAGCACTGTCTTCCTTAAAGTAGAATAAAGCCCTAATCCCTCCACAAAGCCAGGAGCTGAGCGAGAGTGGCACCAGGCTGCCCCCATCGTCTTCTGAGAAGCCACGGAAACTTCTTGCTTTCAGAGCTTAAACAACATCTCTGCTTTTAATGTACTTGCAAAAAAATGCACCTGCCTTAAATTTGCCCATTCGTAAGTGGGCACAAACCGGTCATCCCACCAACAGCAGACGAGCTGAACAATTTATTTGGAACACTCCTCCACATGCAAATATGAAGTTGAAAAGTGAGCAACATCATAGCTGAGGAAGGTGTGATCTTAAGAGTGCTGAGACCTGTGGAGTCCAATGCATTGTCTTTACCCAGCTGCCACTGTTGTTAGCACGGAGGAAACGCTACAAAGAATATTGATAGTCACCGTTTCCATGGCTCAAAGCCTAATGAAACATTGTCGCTTCACTTCAATTCCCATAGCTATTGGTTATGAAGAAGCACTGTTTCAAACAACAGCAATATTGATAACACTAGGCTTCGTAACGGTGGTGCACACGTGACGACTTCAGGGCACTGTATCTGAAAGCGCCTGATGCACTGCAGGCGCTACCATTAATGATCATAATTTCAAGTTCAATATGAAAACTTTAGCAAAAACAAACGTGTCCTCAAGATAATTACACTCAAATGCAAAACTTGATTTTACTCGATGCACATTTTGAAACGGACTGCTGGGCTGCAGACTGTATTTGCTAGTATTAGCAGCCCTCCTTTGCACGTCAGTGATATACTTTCCCCTTACTCCATCAGCATCACTCCATCATCATGGGAAAGTCAAATCCTATGCTCTGTCAGATGTTTCAGGGTTAATGCAGATGTTAGGTGAGGTTCTAAGACCGGTTTTGTGCAAAAAGCTATCTGTTGCACCGATACCTATGAACACTATGGATGCCCGTTACTTTTAGAAAGACCTCGTATGAAGAGAGGTAGCTGCTCACAAACATCCACATTTTTCCACGTAGCCTTTGTGGAAGGCCCCTTCTCATTTAGTGTTCCACTCACATTCAGACCATATGTGCGGATGTAGACTTTAGCATCATAAGTAGGGGGTGGCTCTTTTAGGAATGTGTTAGTGTTTCCAACAATCATATTATCTGTTTTGTTATTACTCACTGGTTTCCTGTGTGGATAAGCTTTCCCTGTTAAAAAGTGTCCACCAAAAAGAGAGCAGAGAACAAGAACAATTAAAGATGTTTTAAACTTTTACAGAAAATCGCTTTGTTTAGAGAAATATCCTACTACACTTTCACAGTGCTTACACCTCTTCCTTAAGCATCTGCTAACAGCCACTCTGATGAGCCACTGCATTTGGCCAGGTTCAGCGCAACTGCTCTTACTTTGTAGTGGACAACAGTCCAGTCCAAAATTATTACTTCCATCCTTTTTAAAGTGAAAATGAGATCACAGCAGAGAGTACCCTCTCCTTTTCAGATCACCAGAGTGATGTGTGCTTTGTGCTGTTCAAAAGATTCAAATATGAAAAACAAATCCCAGGAAAGATGAACTAGAGGAATATGCAGGTCAAAATGTCCAAAATTAATCTTGTACACAAGATGGTATACTCAATACTTTATTTTTGTACATTTATTTTCCCTTACATATAAACGCAACTTCAGAAGTAGCTGTCATATTCTGCAGTCTATACATATACATATATATGTATAGACACAGTATATACATATATATATACTCTATACATTTATAGAGACACGTATAGACAGAATATTCCCTTCACTGGTAGCTGGTATTATACTCCAAAGTGTACTCATATAAATTATACTTGTTTAAATAATTCTGGTTGCTGTTCTTTTCCTGTTTATATTAATCCAAATTTTTACCTAAATGCTATTTATTCTTACTTATCAAATCCCTTTATCAAATAAGAAACTGGAAATGGCTCTCTTTACTAGCCCCATAATATTACAAATGCAATGCAACTAAACTCTAATAAAAGAAAAGGAACAAATTGTAAAAGATGACAAACTGGCATTACTTTGTAGCTCACTTGGGCGTTGTGAGGAGCAGGTCCAACCTCGGCAAGCACCGCTTCGTCTCAGCACATTGTAAAGCTATCTCATGTTGGGACTTAGGGAGAAATTGAAGCTTCCATTCAATCCAATAGGCCACGTTAGAAATTCATCCTGCCTGGTCTTCATTAAACTTGTAAAACATGACTGCTAGAGTGCAGTGCGTAACACCTTCTAATAACACAGTTTAAACACCAGTCAACACAATAGAAGAGGTAGAGAAACGTGACAGAAGTATTAAAGTTAAGTCAGCCCTGAAATGTCTGGAGTTGTTTAAACGTCTATCCAAATCTCTTTGGACTTGGAATCAAGAAGAGAAGTCTTCTGTGAACACAGAATTTTTTTCTCCAATACCTGTTTGCAGTCAGGCTTCAAATACCAAGAAAAAAGACCAAGAATATAAAGAAAAAAAAATATTGTTTGAATGAAAAGAACCGTGTTTTTTCCTTTTCACCTCTCACTGGCTGAAATCACTCTGTCACCCCACAGAATACTTGAAATGCTTCACTTCAAAGAGTGCCTCCATTATCTTAAAAAGGAAATATGAAGCAAGTATTCTCTAAGGGAGAGTAAACAGTAATCTAACTTGCTGCTGAATTTGAGAGTGCAGGTTGGGGGAGAGAACATTCAGTAAACACCAAAACCAGCCCCAAATAAAATGAAAAAAAAATTTAGAAAAAAAAAAAGCATAAATTACAAATCCAGAGATAAGGCAAATTGGTTTTGAAAGAAAAGACACTTTTCTCCTTACTGTTTTCAGCATTAGGACAATTTTCTCTTAAAAACACCGTATCTATTATTTGCCTCCGAGCATTTTGAAAGTGTATGTGTGGGCTTTTTCTCTAGCTAGATAACTAGCATACGGCATTCTGAACAGAAAGTTAGATGACACTAAGGGGGTTTAGTTTCAGAGAGGTGCATCTAATCAAACTTTCAAGTTTTGCAGGAAAGAGCGTGCTTGCCTTCGATGTTTTTAATCTTGGGAGAGTCTTCCCCTTTGCAGCTGAGATCTAGTAAAATTTCAGTGCTGTTGACTTCACGGAATTTATCTGATTTCAAACTTCAATATTAATAAAAATTCAGTGGAGATATCTGAAAACCAGCTTATTCAACTCATCTCAAGCTATATTCATGGATAGGAAATTAACGTCCAACAAATAAATAAATGTACAGAGCATTTGTAAGGATCTGAAAGACTCCCATCCAAAAGAGGTCTTGTTAGTAAGTCTTCCAGTAAATCTTTTTCTATCTTTCTTGCTTAAGTACTACAGGCAATAAAATTATTTCTACAATGTTTCTTCATAAAGTAAGTGTTCAAGTGAATCAGTACTTGTAAACAAGCTCTACTGAGGATTCATGCTGCCAATTTAAGATAAACTATTTTGTATATTCAACTCCATTTCTCTGGTAAAATTTCCCTAATGAAATGTAGTAAAACTCACAAACCATCAGATCAACACACACCAGCAAAATTAAACCCCTGAGAATATTCACTGCTTTATTTTTATTAGTACTGCTTTAAATATTCAAAATGTATGGGTCATAAAATTATGCTTAGGGCAACATTTTCTCATAAGTTCATTTGTGCATGTTTTTAAATAGATTTAAAAACTAAATAATTTCAATCTCAACCTTAATGCAGACACAACCAGCAGAAGTAGTGATGGGGGCAAATCTTCATAACCCCCTCCTCAAACTGTTAATTTTAGGGTCTTTTAGGACTAAAGAATGCCCCAGGCAGCAAAAGGAATGTATTTAAACGCCTGAAGCAGTTTATATAACGCTTCAAATTTCTACAGCAGCCCCCACATTCCCTTCCTTACAAACACAAGATAAAATTACTTGGAATTTCCTTATATTATTACTGAATATAGGACAAACAATAACACTGTCAAGAGTCAGACAAGGTGACCTGTGATTATTTTTCATGGAAAGATCACAGGACAATATAAAATCTGACCAGCTGGTTAGAAAAATGGGTTTCCACGTCGTTTACACACATTCCCCTCGGCATACAATTTATCATGTCATTACCCTGGTCACAAAATCCGAGAGGAAAAGTTCACGTCTCTACTTTCTTGTAAGAGATGCTCTGGCACGTCGACCGGCTCTCGGTATACCCAGAGAGAGCAAAGCACTATCGGCAGCACCCAGACTCGGCCCCGCAGACTTATACTCTGCATATCTCACGGAGGTATCGATTGGCATCGCTGCAGCCCTATGCACAGAATAAGCGATGGAAAGCCACAATGTGATTTGAAGGGGAAGATTTTTTTCCCCTCCCTCTCAAGCAAGCGAAGACAGCCTGCAATATGATGTGGATAGCTTCAGGAGATAAAGGATGCATTATCTGCAGTCACTGGGAGAAGGGTGTCCTCGCGCTCACCCCAAGAATCAAAAGATGCTAGACCCCTCCAAGTCGCAGAGGACAGCCTCGCAACTCCTCACGAGTTTTTTGCCAGGTCTGAATGTAATAGCAAGGCTGAGGAAGAGGCGGAGGGAGGCGGCAGGTTGTGCAGGGAGCCTGGCAGGCACTGAGGGAAGACAAGCTGCTGCTAGCGGGATCTGCAGGGGACGTGACACCTCATATTTATCCATAAGAGCCTGGAAGCATCAGGGACGATATTCAGCGCAAGCTATGCAGCTCCACAAAGTGGGCTCTGAACTGAGTTGCAGTCTGTCCAACTTTCAGGTTAGCATGAGATAGGCAGGTATTGAAGCATTCTGGTGAGGTAGGGACATCATGAGAAGGCATCAATGTATTGTCGCAGGACTGTGTGTGCCAGCAGGAGAGGATGCAGAAGCTGCAGGAAAAGCCTCTATGCACAGCCACCTCAAGCACACGAAAAAGCTTTTCCTTCTTTCTTTCCTTCCTCCCTCCCTCCCTTCTCTCTTTCTCTTTCTTTCCTTCTTTCTTTCTCCTTCTCCCTCCCTCTCGCTCTTTCTTTCATCACTGCGTCCTGTAGGAACAGACATTAATTTTCACTTTCTTTTACCCTTTGCTTACAGGCCGGAGTAGAAGCTTCCACAAACAGAAAGGCCCGATGCCAGTGACTCCTGGGTATAGACAGTGCAACTGCCCAGTACTGTGAGAGATTCCCTGTGTGAAGAAGTCAGTTGTGAATACCTTACCATCTCCTGACTTTGTAAAAGATGTTGCCACGGTGCAAACTGGCTGGAGACTCCCCAGAGCAGAAGACTGCCTGGCTGGAGCCTTTCTCGGTGTTGAGACAGACATGTTATCACCCACGGACAACACCAGTCGGCAGCCCGATTTGCAGCATGGCAGAGGAATCCTGGGAAGGAGCAACAGGTCGGGGCTTGGATCCAGCAGTTATCACCAGGAGAAGTTTGGAGCAAACCCCAGACCGCTCCTTTGATCTTGAGTCAGGTCTAGGCGTAAGCTTTTATCCTTCCATGTTACAAAGTTTTGCATGCAAGAAAAGTCTGCCTTGGCTCTCCCTCACAACAGGTCCTAAATGTAATTTCACAGAAAATTATTCTTGAGGAGAATCTGAAAGTGCACATCTGATTATCCCTACAGGCCCTATGGAGAAGATTGTTTTCCTACGGAAAAGGAATGAAATCCAGTGCACATCACATAGTACACGGCTTTAAGACAGACAAATGGACCCGAAACGCACAGCTTATATAGCATCTCTTTGGTTTCTTTTTCGATTCACACATCTCGTGCCAGAAAATGATGATAAGATAAGAATCCAAACTGATTGGCCGTGCAAAAACCACTTATTTGACTACGCAGTGAAGTAAAAAGAGATTTTTGTCTAAGAGTTTAAAAAAACTTCTTGGGGAATCCAGTGAAGTCACAGAGCAGACAGCAAGAAGGAACAACACCGGGGACGTGCATAATATGATAACCTTTCTCTAGAAAGTTGTCAATGTTCAAAAGTGACAGGACACAAACCCACAAGTGAACATGGACAGAGACTGCCCCAGAAACACTGTGTGATGTTATAGCTGGTTGAGAACCATTTTCAACAAAATAAGCCTTTCAAATGCAGGGGGGAATATAACAGCCAACAAATCACTGAAATGCTTTTCATAACAGATTCTGAATAGAATATTATTTAAATATTAAGACTTATAATTGATGAAATTGCTATTATAAAATATTATGTTAGCAATAATATTTCCTGAAACCTCCTCCTTGCATTATACTGCTCTTTATTCTAATTTCAGGCAGCCTTTCTAACATGAAATGCCAACATGGTACACATCAATGGCCTCGAGGGTATAATTAACACTTGTTATTTACATTTATTTTTTAAAATAATTAACTAGGAGCATGTCTAATGAATGGTAATGGGGCTTAAATTGAGACACAATATGTCAACTACCTTGCCATTTAGAAGCGAACGCCCATGCAGCTCGGGTCTGATCAGGTCTGGGCTGAAGCGAGCCCTGCGGTAACACTGCTGAACGCGTTTGCCTGTCTCTGCCAGTATAAAGTCAATGGCACAACATGTATTGGCTGCCTATGGGCAACTTTGAAGAACCCGATTTTCACATACATCGAATATCAATGAGTTAAGGCACCGGTTTGTCAAAGGCTAAATGGAGGCTTACCCATACGTTAAGCTAAACCCGCTGTAGTCCTTTGTTACTATGCTCTCTCTGCTTTCCACTACTCAAAGGTATGTCCTCAGTTGACACAGTTTATAGGACATGGCATAAGCAGCTACTCACGCCAGAATAAGCTTCTGACTCAGAAAGAAGCTATGCATAAAGAAAATCCTCACACAGTGATGTACTTTCAAAATGCATGACCTCATTCTTCCCCAGTCAGGCTCTCAAAGGGAAAGA
>NW_008824808.1:2357440-2394401 GCF_000699105.1 Pygoscelis adeliae
AAACCAGTGTCTGCTAGCTTACTTTCAAGAGTGAAAGGCAAATTGCAAATGTGTAAACGATGTAACAACGTTTCTGTCCACTTGGTAAAAGAATAAATCCATTTTCCCAGCATCCTGAAAGATTTTGCCATCACAGTACGCTTGGGGTAAAAGCAAAGAATTGAGTTATAAACACATAGTCATTCAATCCTGATCACTGACTGGGGGTGCTGGTACTAATCGTGTCCATGACTTAAAATAAAAAATATGCGATTTGCAATGTTTCTCTAACAGACTCATATACTCAGCTCGACTCTTATAGGTTTAGACAAACTCTCTAGTTTTTCATGTATGGCTTCAAATGTATTTTCGTAAATGATTAGCAGCTGTTTACGTGTAATACTTATATTCCATAGGATGCACAAAAAATCTTAATGGGAAGAAAAACAGAGGGTCCTTGTGTCAAGAGCAGAACACCTACCGCATAGCAAATAATCATATGAATGAAGCTCCAGGTTGTAAATACAATAAGAGAAGGAAGTAGGAGGAACATGATATTTTTCAAACACAGCACCCATTAGCAGAAGAGTACAGTTACATGTGTATACCACTAATTATCTTCCTCCCCCTGCCCTTATCTTCTTCCCCTAGGTCTGTCCATTTTCAGGCTATTTTTTTCTTCCTTTCAAACTCCTCCTTGCCCTCCCTCCTCCCAGGTCATTTTTTTGGCCTATCGTTGCGGGCTGTACCGCTAATATTCGATGCAACCTACTTAACTTAGGCACGTCTTGCACGTATCAATACTCATGAGTTGGTAGTAAAGGCTACAATACCTAACAAAGCTAACGACATCAGCACGACTACTTTATATAACCCTGTGATGACAAATTAAAGAAATGCAAGATGAGGATTAAAGAAATACAGGGATTTATTTATCTAGATCCATATTACGCTGTGTGCCATATACAGGGATACAGTAGAAACCGCCCCAAGTGATGAGGCAGAAAACCGTGAGTGAGTTCCTTAACACAGCTAAAGCAAAACTGCAGCCCGTACAGTTATCACTTCAGACTATAGCAAGTCTACTCCTTCGGCCCGAGTGTCTATTCATCTTTCTATAAACATAAATGTGCATGTATGTGCATCAGCTCAAAGTAAAAACAGAAGGGAAACAACGCCCCTACTTCAATCCTAAATACCTGAAGTTTCAAAACAGCCAAATATTTTTGAATAATTGTATAAGCAAGGGCAGTTGCTCTAACTAAAGAATGATTGTTTTGACTACCACGTATGATATACAAAAAAAGGAAGTGTATCACAAACACATATACACAACTGGGTGCATTTCTATACTGAAAGTAGGAAAACAGCAACCATAACGCATATGCTAAGAGAAACTAGAAGGTGGTACCCTAGACAGAAAATGTACTGTACCTGTAATATCTGTCAGTGTGAATAATTTCTTGGCTGCTGGCTAGAATATATTCTGCAGTTCATTTTGTTTTATCACATTATTCACACTTTTTTTCTGGAACAAGCAGTTCTCTTCTTATAAGACTACAGTCTAGTGGAACAAATGAGCTCAAGCCTATGATTGATTCTCTAACATAGTTGAGATGCTATAGCTTTATTCACTTTTTTTTTAAAACGGCTTTCTTCATTTACTACCTCCAGCATGACTCCAGAGTGTCAGCTGCTGAGAAACTGCATTGTGAAAGGTTCCCTCCGCGCTCAAGGAGGTGGCGGTGGGGTTTTTTTTAATAGTAAATTCCATGATAAGGAGGAGGAGAAGTGCCCAATACAGACAGACTGTCTCTGCTCACCAGTTCAAAAAGTGCACTCCCAGAAATATTTTCTAAAAGCTTATCAGTCTAAACATTCCTCTTCAGCTCTGTTTCCCCGATGAAAGGCTGTGTGAGTCTATTTGGATCAAGGCAGCAACTCCCTGTTTTATTTCCTGCCGGGAAACTGGCGGGGATGGGAAACCAGCAGCGTCCTGACCAGGGCCCCTTAAGAAGCTAAAGCCGTGCTATGGATGAGAAGGTTTCGCACAACACTGTTCTGTTATGTGTCACCAGAAAAAAAACCCTTTTTTTCAAAGCTTGTATCTTTTTATTTACCTCTATAATAACCAGTGAAAATAAAGGTATTTGGGAGATACGCAATCCACACAGAAGTCACTACATTCTCTTCTTGCATGACTCTCATGCTAAGAGCAGAATGACCAGGACTAACGTGGATTCCTGTTTCTCTGTACTTCCCTTTTTTTTTCTGGTGGAAATTTTGTCTAGGGAGGAAAAAAACAAAAAGGCCATTTGTCCAAGATTTTCCTCGATGTCTCAAACCCACACCACATGGGCTGAATGGCTTATGCACAGATATTTCTGCTCAGGAAATCCCGTGAAGAAGTATGGGACAAATTTATTCATTCTCATTTTCAAAAGCAGGCATTCAGAATAATCCTGGACAAATAACTGCATTCCTGAAACATCCTAGTAAAGCAGAGATTTCCAAAAGGCCACCAGGAATTAAAAAAAAAAAAAAAAAAGTATCATCTGCTAGTTTTACAACCCAAACAAGCAGTAAAAAGATTAAAGGAAAATGTTGTTGTTCTTCAGGTTTAGGTACAATCTAAAAGTGACCTAAGTTGCTTTTCTTTATGACCAAGGAAAGCAGGTAAACTGAGTTGGGCTCCATCAACTGGAAGCTCTGTCGACATACAGCCAATTCTGCAATATAAATGTTAAGATCTGTGTGGGTGAAATGCAATGGCAAATAAAACTGGTTTTAGAATAAATTGTGAAAATAATGTTACACACGTGGGATGATAATATCCACTGATATCTCATACTATAATGTTTTTGCTCTTATTTGTTCAAAAGAATTTATTTGTTCTTCTAAATGCAAGAACTTTACATTGCATAGTAACCACAGTTTATAAAAATGTAAGTCTCTAAAAGGGAGCCAAGAAGTAAAAACATGCATGAATTTAACTCAATTTCATGTAACAAAATGACCTTTTTAAGTTCCACTTAAAAAAAAATAGAAAAGCAGCTGCATAATTTACACTGCCACAATCTTTAAAAGGCTCAGAAGGTTGGATAAGCAACAAAATTCAAATATTTGGAACTCAACCACTGGATTTTGGACGCCTTCCTCTTCCAAAGTCTTAACTTTGTTTATCAGCAACTCTTCTGTTACGCAAATAAAATATAACCACGTAACTGAGCAAGCAAGAGATGCCTTAAATTAAAAGCACTCTGTAAAGAGAACAACTGCGTAAAAGCAACACGCAAACCAAAAACGACTAGGAGCAGAAGCAAGCTAAGTAAGCTCATGAGCTCAAGGATCTCAGGAGGAAAAAGTTTTCATTCTCCAAAAGCTCTACCCCTCTACTTTTCCAACGTGCAGGACACAAGAAAGGAAGGGAGCAGGACTTCCCAGGGACTGCAGGCGCAGAGAGACAGATGAAGCCACAGCTGGTTCTTGCTTCTGCTCACAGAAAGGCTCCTTCCTTTTAGAAAATGTCTCATCGTGTCAGATACTAATCCTCACGTGGGGAGAGACTGAGCCCACCTCTCTGCTATAAAACTAATACTCACTAGGTGCTACAGGAGTGAAAAAAAAGAAGAAATAGTAAACATCACCTTCGCCTCTCTGAAGGACATAGGGGAGAGAAGCACCGACTTCACACAATTTCCTTTAAACTTGACTTGTAAACAAACATCAAATCCTTTCCCCTGCAGTAAGGGAATAGTCTTGCAGCACCGCACCCTGCCCCCCATTGTTACACACTTATCTGCCATTTTCTGCTATTACAGTTGGTATGATTCACCTCGGGTTTGTACTAAACATGAAGCTTTTTTCTTTCTTCCCGTTTTTTAAACCACTAATGCTATTTTCAGCTTAGGGGAGAACCTGTAACTCTTCTGGGCTAGCTAGAAGCCGTTCACAATTTGGCAATTTGTGGTTGACGTTTTCTTCATTTTGCTTCTTTTGACATCTTTGTCCGCAGTTTCAGAAGAAAGGGAGTTCACAGCTCCTGAACCACCCGGTACCCTTGCACCCCTAGTTGAGGGCCATCCCGACTGCAGCCGGAGGCTCTGCAAAGCAGCACGCTGCTGCAGTAGCATCTTCGCTCTCTGCCTGTAAAAGAGGCTGAGCATTTGGCGCTCTGCTGAACGTTTAATTCAACTACAACTAATCGGAAAGAAATGTGCGCTTGATCTCAGCCTCCTCCTCACTAGCAGGGACTTCTCGTCTCTCCTCCTACCCCTCCAGTGCTGTAATTTAGAGCACAATTCTGGGTCTGTTATAAGCTGCTTGGAAGTTATCATTGCTTCAGCTATTCATGGCTCATAAAGTATTGTTCTGTCAATTGCGTTGTATGGCTCTTTGTGTGGAAATGATGGATGAAATGGGATACATATTACTTAATGATTAGACTTCTGCAAAACATGTTCAAACAGATATGCCAGGCTTGATGATACCTTATTATCATCAATGAAACAGAGACAGCATAATGGTGCCATGTATGTATTTCTCAGCAGTAAATGCAAGTGAAATGTTTCTGTTTCAAACCCCGACAGCTCCTTAGTCTCAGTTATTTCAGTTCAGCTAAAGATGACATGCTAAAATGAGGGCATTTATTACTAAGTGGCATTAAGAAGGGGGATATTTAACCTACCATTGAAATGCTTACAGCAATGCGTGGAGAAATCATCTAATGTGTGCTGGCAGTAATTTATGACGTTGGAAAAAATGCTATCATCTTTTTTTCCACCGTCTATGGTCTGGCTCTGCAAACTGCAAGCCCTGAGGAGCAAGTTTGATATAATACGGCTAATGAGAACAAGTGAGCACACTGCAATATTCTTAAAGGGTTACACTGCTGAGTATTTGACTCTTTATACTTTTTAATTTCCTTGTACAAACAGTGCAGTGAAAATGGCAAAATCCATTTGGCTGGTCTGTGCTACAAATTAAATCCTTGATTAAATTTTGGCAATTACTTCTCCGGGTCTTTTTCATTTAAACATTTTTAATTCATTTGAATAAGCTTCTTAATCATGATTCTGGCAATCCATTGTATAGCAAGGCAAACTCTAATAAATACTGTAATGCAGCAACAGACAAACAGAAAGATGGATGGATGCTGAAAAGGAAGGGTTCTGTCTTTTTTTTTATTTGGTGTTGCCTATATCCATCTTTCGTGAAAGTTGTATTCCAGTCTTCTGTGATGTTGAAACTTATCTCATTATGTGTTGACATTTCACTTTGTGATGTCAAAAGCTAATAAAGACTCCAGGTAGGGTTTCAAACCCTCTTAATAAGAGGGTGGAAGAAAGATTAAATCATCCGTAATGCACAAATCAATACTATAGTCAACCAAAGGGTACAAATTAAGAGGGAAATGTGAAGGGCTGTCACTCTTCCAGCAGGAAGAATGCTAGATGGACATTTGCAGTGAAGATGCTTGAATTTAGCTATCCAGCCTTTACTGCACAGCATTGTATTACCTATTGAAAAAGTATCCCACAACTTGAGCTGTTCTCTGGAGGGTTGGGGTTTTTTTTCAGCTGTGAAGACAGACATGAGATAGCAGGCGGTAAAGTACCTCCTTTGTCAGAGGAAGGTCCAGAGCCCTCTGAGTGTGGAAAGCAGCACCGTACCATTTTCTGTGCAAAAAGGATGCGGGGAAAAGCAGTGGCAACTGGATGAGCGGAAAGAGGCAGGAGGGAACAGAAATTAAAATAAACCCTTCAGGACAAACAAAACTGAGTGGAACTAATTAAGTGTTAACCATTTATTTTTAATTATTGTGCTACCAGTTTACTGCTGGTATAATGTGTAGAAAATATTGATAAATATAGAGGGTAAAAAATTCACACAATCAGTGGCTCTAGAAAAGAAAGAGTTAAAGTCTTACTGCAAGGCCAGCTCTCTGTCGGACATGAAATATGCTAATATATAACCTGCAGCATCCCTACTCCTGTAACCTCTGGAAATGCTTAATCTCACCAAAAGAGAAAAGGCAACCTCTGTGATCCTGAGAGGATAAACAAAGGGATTGCAGATGCCCTGTTTTTTTCCCTTTCCCTTTAAGCCAGAAGACACCTGTAGATGGATTTGCTTCTTTTTCCCCACTGCATTCCAGAGGCCTGGCTTTACGTAGTTCAGAAAGGAGAAGAATTTAAAAGCCGTGCATTTATTTAGGTGCACTTACTGGCAATTTCACCCACACCTCAGATTGTGAGCTCAGTGTGAGGTAAAGGCGTAAAGCAGCCAGATAAATAAAAGACTGAGAAAAGAATCCATAGATTATATTAAGACTTAAAAGAGGGGAGATGCTAACTTTCAGCAAGCTGTAGTAATGTATCTGCCTCTCCTTGTCTCCAAAGACAAGGAGACTGAGTCTTGGGGATGTAAGTTGAAAGGTGAAGGTTCTGAATACTGGTTAGTTAGCATGCAGGGGATATAAAGAGTGGGTAAGCTCACCTGTTCAGTATAAAGCAGCAGCAGATAATGATATATTAGCCAAATGAGAAGTCTGTCAATGCCATATACCTGTGCTTATGCTCCATTTCACCAATACATAGAGCCATTTTAAACTTCAAATGTTGAGTCACACAATTTAGTCTACAAGTTAATAAAATTGTGGTTTTCTTTTTAAAGCCTCTTCTCATGTCAGAATTTCATTCTCTAGAGTATTCTTATCAAACCCGTGTTATGATCCTGAATGAAAAGCTAGTGCCTGAATAATACCACAATGAAGAGGAGAAAAAAATCCCAAACGAAGCACAAGAGAGAAAAATCCTCACCAAGATAAAAACCTTCAGTATATCACAACAAATCATATTAGAGCACAGGTGACAAACACTCCAGATCCATCACCAGCAAAGAAAAATAAGCTACCATGATCTATTCATACAAGTATAGTGATAGAAAAGGAACAAGGAAAGAAGAATTCACAAGAAAATTACAAGCTTTGGGCTTCTAATTTAGTAGATTATTGCCATTTTCTCTACAGATGTTGGCACGGAGAGGCTTCAAGAACCAACTTTAAGCCTGAATTCTCTTCTTGCATAAATGAGGGACTATGAGCATCCCGGTACTGGATTCAATATAATCTGAAAATTAAGTTTGGCACAAGTAAAAGTAAAATGTCATGTATAAATGCTGGTGTGCCAAATGTTGGGCCTCATATGTAAGTTTAGATGATTGAAAGGTTAAGACCCAGAAGTCAAAGATAATACCTTCAGGATCAGTATTCATTGCAAATAGATTTTATTTCTGTAGAATCATTTTAATTTAATAAAGACTTTCTCGTCATGATTAGAAACTAAGGCTCAAATTATACTTCTTGATGCACAGGGGTGTCTCTAAATGAAGCACGGGAGTGTAAGGGAGACATGCAGCTCACCATCTTCTATAAGTAACCAGATAATGACAACAGCAACAACTCAAATTCTACTCGCAGCTGGGCTCGTCACAGGTGCCTATCATTTGCCGGTAAGACACTTCTATTTTCTACACAGTCTGAACATTACCTCAGTTTTGGTGTGAAGGAAAAGGTCCTCTGTTTAGAAAGCAATGGGAATTGTAACTACTGGCTGGTTAACTGGTGCATCAATAGATTTTTGACATCAATTATTATGTATTGTAAGCTTGGCAGCAGGAGGGATGTATGACTTCCATAACCAAAGGCTGGAGAAAGATTTCACTACGTTCAGACAATTCCCTCTTTCAACTAGCCATCACCTGGCAAGCTTTTTTCACAGCTTTTTTTTTGTTGTTGTTATTTTAAAATAAAATCTTCCTATGAGCTTCAACTCCAGCATATCACAGCCTGCCAAATTCATTTGCTTATAGCCTTAGGCTGAAACATCTTTTAAAACTCCGTTTCTACAAAGCCCAAGAAGGACAATTCCTACGCCTGTGTCGTACCCACTCCTTCCCTACCCTACTCTACCCAGCTGGCACCTCCTGCCCAGCCGGAGGGGCACCTTCAGGATCTGGTGCTGGCAGAGAGATGCCCTTTGTTAATAAATGTTGGGGGCAGGCTGCAGCCCGGTGCTCGTCAGGACATTACCATGCAAGCCAGCATGTTACTCTTCTCTATTCAGTCCCTAAAGGAATAGTGTTCGACAGAAGCGAACAGCTGCTGTGTATTTAGAGATGTGAATGTATTGCATTATTTAATGAATTGTGTCATTTTAATATAATTATTACTAAAAGTCTGAATGTAAGCCTATTTTTATTTATGCTTAGAATTTTTATCCACTAAGCATTTTCAACTCTGTTTGCAGCCAAAAGTGCTTTCTTTCCTTTCCAGATAGTACCAGGACTGTAGCTGCACTGCTTGCACTTGAGCCAGCTCCCCTGCATGCCACTAATATTGCTATCTTGTGTACAGTATTTCTGGGCTTTTAACGAATTACATCCACGCAAGGATTCCTGTTCCTCCTCCTTTTTTGTAAAACTCTCTTATTACCCCAGTGCCTCCACCTACATACTCTCTCTTACTTAATACCATGACAGTAATATATACGCCAAAAAGTCTTGCGCATGAATTATTCCCTCATGTGCAAAGTGAGTACCTCACGTGGAGGAAAGGATGAATTTCAACAAGCCACTTGATGCTACCAATATCTTAACACACTTGCAGCCTAACAGGCACCACTGCAGTTCAGCAGCTCTTGCTGTCAAGCCCTCGGCAGAGCTCGGCTCCCGCCACGTACAAGGACATGACAAGGCAGTTTTGATCCCGGTGTTCGCATTCCCTTCTGAACAGCACAGCTAATAAACTCATGGGGTTTTCGGAACAAGAGGGAATAAGAAGGGAACACAGTCTTGATGCTTCGCTTCCTTATTACTGGAATCCAGAGCGTTGACTCGAATCTGCCTACTTGCCGCTTAAAACTACAGCGAGGTAAAAGGCTTTGAGAAGCGGCGCTCTGCCTCTAGCAGGGGACGGATACGAAATGACCCGTTGCAAGGCTCTGGTGACCACATGCATTTGCAGGCATCTCATTTTATGCACTTATGCAATAACCTCATTTTTGAAAGTCATCTGGAATCCTCTGGGGCTGGGACCCTGGGCCTGACACATGTTCTTTTTGGAAGGTGTTTCTGGTTTCCCAACTGTTCTTCTGCATTGCTCCAGGGCTTACAGACACTCTAGTGCTGGACACAGCCTCACGCCTCATCCACATACCTTTATATTGCTACATTACTGGGTGGATACTGAATTACTCATCACCATGGGTCACCGAAATATTCACCTATTACTTCATTTGCGGTAGATGTTCCCGTGGATGCCAGCCAAGTTAACGCTGAACACGTTTTTCACTTGCAGCATTAGACACAAGATGCCCTTCTTTTTTCTAAAATATCTATTGCTATCAGAAGGAAAACATATCTCTATGTATCTTTCCATATATGCCGCACACCTCTAACATCTGAAATCAATCAATCAAAGACAGGAATGTTGCTAGCCTGACTTATAAAATGCTTAAAGGTAAAATACATGTACACCAAACTATCCCAGACTGTTGTGGGTTTTTTTAAGATACCAGGTAGGTATTTAAAATAGTCAGACTGAATGACCTGCTAGCATATAAAATCCAATTCAATCTAAATCAGCATAGAGAAGGTGGCTACAGAAGGGTAGTGCCCTGTTTCTCTCTAAAGAAGTAGAGAACATCATAAGAAACTACCAGGCAACAGGTCTAAAACAATTACACAGAATTTAATTAAACTGTGGAACTCACTGCCACAGGACGTTAGATGTGTGCATTCACAGAGTGATAAGTATGGAAAAAAGATCCAATTGGTGTGGAGCAATCCAACCCAGGGACCTCGTTATGTGTATGTCTGTATTTGCATACCGTACCCTTACGTGCCTCAGAAGAAAGACACAAGCACATTGAAAGCCTCTCACATCAGTGCACCCAGGCATGATGCCGTTTAATCTGTCCCTTATTACTAGTTTTCATTTGCAAATTGAAAGGGAGAGCTGTGGGCAGGAGGGATGTAGCTTGCTCCTCCCAAAGGGGTGCTTAAAATCCAGCCCCCTTTCTCAGCAGCCGTGAGTGCAGAAGGCGGCAGAAAAATCCTGACAGGCACTCTAATGAAAACGCTGTCTGTTGTAGTCCCCGTGATACAGAAAAATTCAAAGAAAAAGAAGCAGCAGCTAGTGGGGCTTCACAAGGGACTACTCTGAGGGTTTAAAAAAAGCGGGTGTACTAGAAATAGAGAGGATCCACACAAGACTACAGAGAATCAGTTAAGACTTGCAGGGAAAGTAAGAGTAACGGAAAAGCAAGGGGAGTTCACTCTAGCCAAAGGGATTAAGGGGAGTAAGAAAGGCTTTTACAAATACTTTATGTCAGGCAGAAAAAAAGATGGGAGAGGTTCGCTAATAAATGAAGGCTGGGACAAAGAAAAGGCAGTGACTCTAAAATGAATAAATTGCCTTTTAACAAGGGACATAAATAAGAGGAAGTTGGATAATAAAAGGAATGACGGGAGAAAAGGCAGGTAGAGGAAAGCCCGGAAAGCCTGACTGCTGTGTGCCAGCCCTGAGGGTGCAGAGGCGCCTCTGCAGCAGGCGCCCCGCGGGCACTGTCCCCACCTGCGTGGGGCAGAGGGGACAGCACGGCCCAGCAAGGGCTCCCCGTTGGCATTATAAGGCACAGCGTGTGCCTGTGGCTGTGCCGCCTCCCTCTGCCGGCTGGTAAAGGGGGAGTGCAACAGCCTTCCTCCTCCTTCTCCTGCTCGCCTACCTCGGAGCCCAAGGGAAGGATGGGGAGCTCCTCCTGGGATCTTGCAGAGATAATTGACTGCACGAAGCTCAAGACAGGAGCATATGTAGCCAATAGTTCATATCTTTGACCCAGAACCATGTTGTGAGGCCATTGGGCAAAGGATTAAGTGGGGATTCCCTGCCTGCAATTTCAATGTACATAGAGGCATTTCACATACGCTGTCTCCCTGTGAAGATATGCTGATCGCAATGTCATGGTTTACAGACCAGACCTGCTGTGATACCTCTTATGGCAACTCCATCAAGAGTTTCAAATTTAACCTGCCGATCAAGCTCAGGCCTTTTTCCAAGGAAGCACAAAACCTCAGTGGATAGCAGCGCAAGGGTAGCAAAACTCCTCTGGTAGACTTGGCCCGTCAGTCACCACTGGTGGACAGCTGTGTAGGTGACACATAAGGGCTACTAGCTCATGCAGTGGCTTACAGATCAAAGATAATCTCATCGCAGAACATCTACAATACAGGTAGCAACAGATCAAAATCCCCCATAGGTTTTAAACTGTCCTTCAAACTTGACCTTGAAAAATGCCTCTCTGGAAAGGATCAGACTATCAGAATAGAAGAATGCTACAAATATGATGGAAATGTATGGGCCACTTGGTTGCTGTGTGCCCTTTACCATCCCTAAAACTAGGCCAAAATGGTAGCAACAGAGTAAGATGTCAGTGCCTGAAGAACCACACAGCAATTTCTGAGAAACCTTGAGAAACTTTCTGTCAGATGTTAAGATATTAAATCATTTAAATAATTTAAATATATTTATGGAAGTTTTCATTATAATCATCTGACCCAACAAACTAAACATTTGTTAAATGTAAACTCTGTATTGTTGGACTCTCCAGCTCGGCTATATTCATTTTTCTCTGGGGAAATTTTGCAGCTCCTGAGTGTAGCCCAGATCCAGACAGGGGAACGAGCCTGCAGTTCCCAGCCTTCTCACCCTCCTATGGTCCGTGTCCATAAGACAGTTTGAACAGCAGCTGAGTAAAGCAATGTCTACAGAGAGTGGCTCCCATCAAACACAAGGCTGTTAACCCAAAGTCACCCAAAGGCTGTTATCCCAAGCAGTAAGCCTTGGCTTTGCCTGCAGGGGTGGTGGGATGATGCCTGCAGCCCTTGGCCTCTCTCACGTGGCCTCCATCCTGTGCAACCACTGCCTGCTTCTCCTTCCTTGTAAAAAAAAAAGGGTCTTTAAACAGTTTACTTATATTCTGTGTGGAGGCTCTGGGCACCTGCAAGGAGGGTTACTGAGCCCCATGGGGAAGCACGGCTCACCCCTGCTCTCAGCAGGTACGTCCTCGGGGATGCCAAGCCCACCTCCTTCACTGCTGTATTTACTGCTGGTTTCCTCCTAATGGTCTTCTTCAGCTCCATACTAGCAGATAGAGTAAGACAATTTACGCTGGTAAATGAAGGTGCACATAACAAATGTACCAAACAGTAGAGATATTTCACTCGTTCCCAGTCACTTGTACTTTCAAATGCACCCGATCTCTTTAAATTGCTGAGCAGAGATGATTAACTCTGAGTACTTCCTTTCATTTTGCCCAGCTTTCTCTTGGTTTTCCCTATCACACCCCAGACAAACCCACTGAATTTGTACTAGACTTTTACACAGTTTAATAAATTAAAGAAGAAGCAAGAATGGATGGAACTCTAATACAATCTGTGCCAAACTGAAAGCAGACTGAGCTGATCTATCATGTTGTTGGAAAATAAGCAAACCCAGCCATTTGCACTGAATCTTTCTCCATATATCAGTCTCTCGACAAAAGCATCTGAAACTGCTTCTCCTGTTTCAGATAAGACATAAATTAAATTCACTTTAAACGAGGGTGAACATTTAAGCTCGGGATGGATTAAAACCTTGAAATCAGATTTCAAGTACAAATGAGATTGTTCTAAGTAATATCCCAGTATACATGAAACAATATGTGTCAAAGACTCCAGAAATTTCCAGGCATTAAGACACAAGAGAAGCAAAATGCTGCTAAAGCACTGACCCAGATTAATTATTCCACTGGAAACCCAGAAGCAGTCAACATTACTCTAAGAATGGACACAACGAAATATGTCAGAGAAATAAGAAGTCCTCAAAGGCTATCCATTATTCTTTGTTAACACCCCTAACCTTCCCTTAGGTTTTTTGATGAGCTAATGACACAGGCTGCTGGGGGAAAAAATCTGCCGTGGAGAGAGAATTGGGTAAAGCCAGAAATCACATCTCATGCGGGAGTCAGAAAATCAAAACCTTTTTTAGATATTTAAACAGACTAATTTATGCACTAACTTCACTTTTCAGAATAAATTTGCTGCTGAGGCCCCAAGGATGCCTCTCACCGAATTAGAATATTATCAAACAGGAACGAGTGCTTTGCTTTCTCAAAATCCCAAACAACTCCAAGAAGAAAAGCTGAAGCTTATTTACAAGCATCACTTGTGCACCCTCAGCCATGAGTAACAGATTTCCATTAACACTCTGGAAAAGAGCATTTGATTTTTACAGACAAGCTACAGGCTGTACTTAACTTTGAATGCAGTCAGTGACCAAGCTAGATGCTTCAGTGATTAATTTTTATGTGAACTACAATTATTATGAGAATGACTGTGCTGTTTTCTTCATTTTCTGATTTTTCACTTTCATGTATTTATGTCAGAGGCTTCAACAAAACAGATTTATAAACAGGGACTTGCATTATTACCCTTGACTCTTTCATCTTCTGAAATAATCTAACATCTAGTGTAAACTTGGACAAAACCAATATGATATACACAGTTTATCTGTTCACAATAAAATTACACAGCATAAAAATGACTTACAGATTATTTCATCTTTTCTTATCTTTCGTGTAAATTGAATTTTGCTACTGTGAGCCCTTTCTACCCACACAGGGGGGAAAAACAACTACTTTTTATGGCATAATGAACACTTAGATAGCTGCAGAGAGAGGCATTCAATTGCATTTACATTTGGCAATTATTTAATGTCACCTATTAATACCCAGCTACTGTCTCCGGCAGTCCTACCTTGAAAGGTGGCTGAGCATGCTAAATGTGCTAAAAAGGAATTTCCTCCTCATTTCCATCTTTGTTATACTTAACCATGGCTCCCACTGTCCCTGCGCACCTTCCCCACCAGGAAGGCAGCTCGCCTTTAAGTGTTCCCTCAGCACGGCAAGCCTGCTGCCGGCACACTGCAGCAGATGCACTGCTTGGCTCTCAGCGCTGCTCTTCTTTTCTGCTTGCACATTACAATGCCTTACTCTTTCTGTTTTTTTCTATAATCGCTACCCTATTGTTACCTGGGCGGTTGAGTTCCTTGTCTGACTTGAAAAAAAATTAAAAAAAAAAAATTAAAAAAATCATAGATTCAAACCCCCCCAGATTGTGATCTTGTCTTATCTTTCAATCTAAGCAGAGCTGGAAGATGCCAGTGCAATGTTGAGACTCAGAGAGCCAAGTTTACACCGTGCCACTGATGTTCCAAAGATAATTTTCTGAGAAGCAGGCGTCTGTCTAAGCTGATCTCATGGCTAAATTCCAGTTTTCACAGTTTGGATCCCTGCACACCTTACGTTTGAGTACTGTTTTCCACCTGCCTAAAGCACGGAGTGGTACTGCTTGTGCCTTGAAAACCTTGTGGTGTACCTGTGCAAAGACGGATGAATGTCACCAACCCAGAGATTCATGTAAAACTGCACAGAGTGATCTGAGGTCCTGCAGCTTTAGAGGAAGCTCGTGATATACTTTCAGAGCTTTACCATACTATTGACCCTGTTCTCTCACTTAATCAGCCTTCACAGTTTTAGTTTCTTAACACACCTTCCTTCACCAAATCCACAAGTTGATCAGCATCTCCCTCAGGAGCCCTCATCTCCCCTTAAAACGAATGTACATGAAGTCAGATCAGCTGGTGATTAATCGCACTATGGTTCTTGAGGGTCCAAATCTTGGCAACAGCATAAAGTCAGGAGTTACTTGAAATCAATGGTTAATCTTGTAACGACCTCAGCAGGACTCTGATTTCACCGGTACAAGACAGCTTACACAGAAAGCTTGCTACCATGTGGATTTACTTTGGAGCCCCAGGGTGTCACAGAGGTCGGCAGCCAGAGCAAAGATGGGCAAAAAGTCTCTCAGACGCATTTGCAGATGGACTTCTAGGTATGCTGCAAATAAGTCCCGAAAGCCAGAAAAACACCCAGCTTTCTTCCTAGTGTCATTTCATTGCTGATGGCTGTCAACATCTTTCAACTATTCTCCATTATCTGTTCTAAGTTAGGTCATTTGCTCTACAAAGACTGTGCTAGCAGAATAGATCCCAGTACCTGAATCCATGAAGACCAGTGGCCCAAGGTCTTGATATCTCTAATCTCACACTCATGGATGAAAGAAGCTGTGCAAGTGCAAAGATGGCTGGCACCCTCTCGTGGGGAGAGCCCAAACCAGACTGGGGGAGTCTCTCACCAAGCAGCGCAGACAGCCCACTCGGTGTTAGGGCTGGCACATCACAACATCTGGCCGGCGACCAGCTCTGAATTAAACACTTGGAATAATCTTCTTTTGTATTTTACCACCTCAGTGCTAATTTTTCATTCCATTAGGTAAAAATTCGTAAAATTACAGGAGGACCTTACCTAAGGTCCTGGGTTTCTCTGAAAATTACTTACAAAATCCACCAAAATCAGCATCTCCAAATGTGCAGCAGCTTCTGTCTGCATGCAATTGTATCAGTTAAAAAATCAGCAAATGAGTAAAAAAATTAAACTTAGGTCTCTGCCTTGCCTGTGCCCATTTTGTATATAACAGCTGTTTCTGCTGCAATACTCCTAAATATCTCCCAAAGGAGACTCCTAAAGGTCTGCTTTGGAGGACTGAGAAGCAGAGTAGGAGACAGACAGAAGAAATCAGCTCTTACAGAGAACACCTAATAGCAAGTGATTTCTTTTGTACTCAAGCACCTTTGCATATATCAGCTACGGCAAACTGGTATCTTGCAGGGTAAAAAGTCTGAAGCCACTCAGCTCCCTGATACAGAACAAATTTGCCCATTTTGAAGAAATGTCAAGCCCTTTTGACACCAGCGGCAAAACTTCCCATGGCTTCAGCGGAGGCAGAAATTCATCCTCCTAAGTTTCATTCAAAAAGCCCCAGGTTTACCCAGTACTGTTCCTCTGAAAGCTCATAAATGGATTTGGGCCAAAACTTGCAGAGTTCCTACGAATCTACTATGTACCATGACCAGCACAGAAAATACATTGATTTTAACTTGGAATATGAAAACAAAACTGCAGAGAAAGGCCGGTCATGGACCAACTGCTATCCTCACCAAATTATAAGAAAGACCAGGAAATGGTTATGCAGCATTAGTAGCACCTTCTTTAGCTACAAATAACTATTCTAATGCTATCTACTGCACTCACACCTGGTTTAGTCAAATGTTTTCAACCCATTCTGCCTGGGTGGGAATTTATTTAGATACACAGGTCTGGAAAGAGAATTTAGAACCCAACAACAACAATTACACACTGTTAGTTCCACATTCACAATTTACATGCTTCTTTGTATCTTAAATGGTATTCGGAAGCATAGTTGCTCAAATTCATTGCCAGAGACCTTATTTTCATCCTCTGCATTCTGGCTAACCCCTGTCTTTGTCCAGACTTAAAGCAATCGATATCAAGAAGCAGTTGATACCAAACAGTTCTTTTTCTAGGCTCCAACTCCCCCCACAACCTCCTCACCTGGTCATTTTGAGCCTGTCTGGGCCTCACTCATTTCCTTCTTTCTCTTTACTTTCCGCTCATATTCTCTCTTCCCTTTTTTCTATGCACACCTCTACAGTACCCTGTTCTTCGCTAGGCACTCTCACCCCCTCTGTTTTCCAATCCACCGTGTGTCACAGACAACACAACCAAGGCAGAAGAAGGGAGCAGACTTTTAACTTCAGAGCTAGTAAACCACACGTGGCAGGTAGCAGAACTGATAATAAAACCAGATTCATTGTTTAAAAGCCTGAATTACTATAGAGTCCAGTGAATCAAGTTGATGCACGTGTCAACCCCAGACAACATTTCAGTCCAGATCTTGGAATGGCTTCTGGGTGCCCTGTTTGATAAATCCCCTCTTACTGCTGGGCATTGTAAAAAGCAGCGTGTGAGAGAAGCATCCGAAATTTTAACACTTTCCCAAATCTTTGCAAAACTTCTCCAGATCTTTTTGGAAGAGGAGTGGAGAAATGGTGAGAAGAGACTACTTCACAAAAGTTTTCTGATACTCTAGTTTGGAGAGAGCGGGTCAGCAGCCTGTCCAGATGTAATTCTGAAGCACTGCAGATAAGAAGATCATACAGAGCGCACGAAACAATCTCACTGAAAAGTAAAAATGCTGAAGAAGTCACTGTGTCAGCGCAAGGGCTCTGTACCATCGGCACTGAGCCCATTCTTTCTGAACGGCATTAATTTGCAGACATGGAAAGACAGCAAGGTTTCCATGGACGTAAGGAAAATCTGAGATGCAGTTTGAAATGGAAAGCTTTCGAGAGAGGTGTGGCCAGCACTACAAAGTCTCTGTACTTGTTTCTGGGAGGGAATTTTGCTCCTTTTGTTTCCAGTCCCAGACAAAACAAGGAAGGAAGAAAAGCTCTCAAAGATTCAACTTTGGGTTTTAGATAAATGTCCCACTGTCTTGTGAGAACCAGTCTTTTGTGGAAGCAGCATCCCTCCCTCATACAGGGAGAAAAAAGGGAAGGTTTTAGATCTTGACTAATAAAATGAATCTATGAAATACTGACCAGAGCTACTCCTCCTCACAAAACTGCTACACAAAGACATCATTTTTTGTTGCTGATATCTGACCAAAGGCAAAGGGGCTGAGCAATGTGCCTTCATGTCAGGAAAAATAATGCAATGCTTAGATTGTGCCAAGAGTGTGGTAGCCCATTGGGGCCGAAAGGGAGGAAAAGCAAACAATAAGCCTTTAGTTTCTCACTCCACAGCGCTACTCTGAGGCTGAATAACCCAGACCCATTCCAAGTGCTGCCTTCAGAGCCAGTCTTCCTTCTGCATGGCTGAAGCAACTCTAGCTTCCCTTGCTCACGGCAAAATAAATAATAAAAAAAAAGATAAAATAAAAATTAAATTAAAATAAAATTGTAAATCACAGGTTACCCTTCTTCCTCTGAATCACCAGGCATTGCTATCAGATCAATCAGATGGGGGCTTTGCCCAAGCATCTTACAGCCTGAGGCTCATCCTTGCCAGCAGTTACATTCTGGGATGCCCCCACAGATGTTAAGAAGGCTTTGCAAACTGTTAGCAAACTGATATTCCTCTTCCAAAACTCACAGTTAGAGTGCTGCTGAGGTAGTACTGATGAAAAAACCAACACCCAAATGCCCCAAAGAGAACAAAACTCAGAAACACCGTTCTGCCACCGTGTTTCTGAGCCTTCTTGCAGATTAAGCTTTGAAAAAATTAACCTGTTCTTTTAACTTTTTTAGTTAAAAAATGAATTAGAATGAATTAAAACTATTTTTGAAATTAACCTGTTTACCTCTTAACTAAACAACTACCTTGAGACAAAGTGTTTGAAACACACGTAAAAATGAATATTAAACTAATGTCCCACTGTCTTGTGAGAACCAGTCTTTTGTGGAAGCAGCATCCCTCCCTCATACAGGGAGAAAAAAGGGAAGGTTTTAGATCTTGACTAATAAAATGAATCTATGAAATACTGACCAGAGCTACTCCTCCTCACAAAACTGCTACACAAAGACATCATTTTTTGTTGCTGATATCTGACCAAAGGCAAAGGGGCTGAGCAATGTGCCTTCATGTCAGGAAAAATAATGCAATGCTTAGATTGTGCCAAGAGTGTGGTAGCCCATTGGGGCCGAAAGGGAGGAAAAGCAAACAATAAGCCTTTAGTTTCTCACTCCACAGCGCTACTCTGAGGCTGAATAACCCAGACCCATTCCAAGTGCTGCCTTCAGAGCCAGTCTTCCTTCTGCATGGCTGAAGCAACTCTAGCTTCCCTTGCTCACGGCAAAATAAAAAAAAAAAAAAAGATAAAATAAAAATTAAATTAAAATAAAATTGTAAATCACAGGTTACCCTTCTTCCTCTGAATCACCAGGCATTGCTATCAGATCAATCAGATGGGGGCTTTGCCCAAGCATCTTACAGCCTGAGGCTCATCCTTGCCAGCAGTTACATTCTGGGATGCCCCCACAGATGTTAAGAAGGCTTTGCAAACTGTTAGCAAACTGATATTCCTCTTCCAAAACTCACAGTTAGAGTGCTGCTGAGGTAGTACTGATGAAAAAACCAACACCCAAATGCCCCAAAGAGAACAAAACTCAGAAACACCGTTCTGCCACCGTGTTTCTGAGCCTTCTTGCAGATTAAGCTTTGAAAAAATTAACCTGTTCTTTTAACTTTTTTAGTTAAAAAATGAATTAGAATGAATTAAAACTATTTTTGAAATTAACCTGTTTACCTCTTAACTAAACAACTACCTTGAGACAAAGTGTTTGAAACACACGTAAAAATGAATATTAAACTCTTAGTATAAAAATACCTCCTGTGGATTTCAATTTTGCTTTTAGACTCCTCTTGGGAAAATTATTTTAAACACAGGTGCAGATAACAGTAGGCTTAGATAAAAAACTGGTTTTCAATAGTTCAGGGCTGGATTAAGGGCTAGTAATTCCTCTATAAAGCTACAACAGTAAAGATAGCCTGGACAGGCCCTGAAAGCATACATATGCGTCTTATAAATCTTGCACAAGATTAGATATTGCTCTTAAGGGTGTTAAGAAGCTGACAAAACCCCTACAGCTATAGTGAACAGAGCCAAGAAAGACAACTAAAACTTGCAGTTTCGGACATCTTTTCCTCCCACGAGAGGCTGAATTGTCTGAGAGAGAAATTCAGAACATACCATTAGCCCAAGACTTTCCAAAAAAGCACTCTGGGTCAGTATTTTATGGAATTTCCATGCTTAGGAGTTAGGTACCTATCCGCTTTTAAAAATCTCCCTGCAAGCCTATTTGCATCTTTAGCTATCTAAAATAAATTTAAAATTTGGGCCAATAGTGTCCCATTTTCTCCCATCTAGCCTCCATAACTTAATCAGCCAACTCATCACTTGGAAAGCAAGACCAATTAAATCCTTGTGTTAGAACTGGGTCCCATTAGATCTCCTCCAGCAGAACACCTTCTTAAATGAGATCTGCAGGAAAAAGACATCTGCTGGAAGAACTGGGCTGTAAATGACTATTTGAATGCTGATGGCATTTGAAAAAAAAAAAAAAAAGAACTGAAAGTATTTAAATTTCTATACCTAAAGAGGTATGCTTTTTAATTAGATGGGAGAGTTGACAAAGCTTGGAACAAAAATATTTTCATGTGCTGTGCCTGCAAATACAGATCTCTCTCTTCAGTTCTAAGAAAACTATCATTTGGATGCGACTGTGTGCTAACTCTATTTATGGTGTAGTTTAACACATTCCACTGATGTGTTCCAAGAGACGGCTCGCTGGGAAAAGTCAGCATCCATGCAAGCAATGAAAAAAATTGTCTGTGGAAGGCATGCCTTGCAGTGCAGTGGGAGCAGACGACGTGTTTGTATGTACTGCTCCATCGTGTCTGTTTTCAGATAGCCCTGCATTCTCTGAAGGCAGTTAAGTATCTCCAAAAGGAGTACAACCCTAGTGCTCCACATATTAAATCAATTTGTCCTGAAGGAGGCTGTGCTAATGACGGCAGCAAAAAAAAAAAAGTCTCACTCTTTGCCTAGTCTGACTTTGGAAATAAATCTGTGGCAAAGGAAACATTTGTACCTGATCCAAGTAAGTTGTTACTGAATAAGTTTGACAGATTGATAACACTTTCCTTGACGCAGTAATAAAAATTTTCAAACAGATGTCTCCTTTCTGTTTTAAACAAGGATGCTGAGAGGTCCAGTATATTCAATTCAATATTCCAGACATATATTCAATTATAAACAGTTCGGTGATAAATATTTGTATTTTCTGTCAAGTACTACAATTAAAGAATGCTGTGGAAGGGCACCTTTTACCTCCATACGCTGTAGCGAGCACAGAGATGCCCAGTAATGAACCTGCATGTGAAAAATGGTGGCAGGAAGGCCAGTGGAGGTACAGAAATGACTTCAGGAGGTCTCCCACCTGCCAGCCCAGCACAAGGCTGAAGCACAGTTATTCAGTCCTTTACAGGGCAGAAGACGGATTTCAAGTGCTGGATAAGCAACAAAGATGAGTTCAAGGAGAAACCAAGGTTAAGGAGATGGTTTCAGGGAGCACTATTGCGCAAACTGGATCTCTACCCATTTGGCAGGCCGTCTGATCAGGGACGAAGGGAACCGCTTGCTCCCATGAATCTGTTTAGGGTTGCAGGATACCACCTCTCTTGTGATAGGCAATAAGAGATCAAAGCAGATCTCTGAGGCTGCTGCGTGCAAGATGCTGGATGAGCAGAAAAGTCTCTTACGGACTTCCTAACCCCAGACCTTCCTTCCTTTCTTCTTTTCTTTCCTTTTTTTTTTCTGATTCACAGATGCCCAAAGATCTCTGACATTTTAGCAACCTCCTTCGGACTGTTGGATGAGTAAATGGCAGAAGAGCCACAGTAACAAGCTACACCTTCTTCTCTTGCCTGGATTCACCAGGTAATGCCAGGAGTTTCATACGCCCTGGGAGCTCAAAGAGCAGCATGGGTGACTGACTGTCTTGTGAAACAAGGATGATTAAGTCAGATCAGAGTCATTGTTTGCCTTTATGACCCACGTCTAGTCTTTCATCACATTTACAACACTTAATCCTTAATAGGAAATGCTCCATTTATTTTGACCACTGATGTATTCAGGACAGTCTCAAGGGTCAGCACGGTTTCCATCTTTCTTCCTCCCAAGCTACATTATTATTACCGTCCCATGGGAAAATCAGGCTTCGGCTTATCACATCAGTTTCTTGCAATCTGATGAAGGAGCTCCCTGTGAGGAAAGCGAGCAGGAGGGAGAGCCAGGGCACTTTCCAGCAAGGGCCCGAACTCTTCCCCACCTTAAGTGTGGCTGCCGAAAGGGTGTGACATGAGCTTTGGTTGCTAGTTCACAGAGAGTTGCCAGAAAGGTTTGGCCACCATCAACACCGTTTCCCCCAAAATACAGACTGTGCGATATTGTCACTCCACCTCAGATTGTATTAACAGTGGTATTTACATAATATAGCTAACCTGGGCTGACAACCATTGGTATTAGTAATTCTGTTTGTATTAGTTAAATGCTTAGCATATTTGAATGATTCACATAAGGAGAATAAAGAATATATTGCGTTTAAGGAAAAAAAAAAAACAACTTATTTCGCCCCTCCATATCTGTTCACTTGTTATTCACAGAAGACTAATAGATACACATTTTTACATCATTGCATTTTTACTGAGGTCTGTTCATTTGTCAAGTTCTGACGTCAAGGATTTCATGTCTCAGAGAGTTTCAGGTTCTTTAAACTGACTTTCCAACTTCTTTTACAGAGCTTTTGACCAGGATAAAATATTTTGCCTCACAAACACAACGTGACAAGCTTTGCACTCCACATATTTTACGCATTTAAAATAATGCAACAGTAGACAACCAATGGAAAACTGACAGATTAAAATATATAGGCTTATAAAAGAGGACTGCATAGACAGGTACATTTAGCAAAGTCATTTTCTACCAGCCTACGAGTATTGAATATCTGAATTCTTAGCTCTTTATTCATTCACCTTTGGAAGGTTTAGTTGCCAATTCATTTTCTCAATCTCTCAACTTCATAAATTTTCATTATTTGCATTTTAATACGAGCACGACCTTCATTCTAGATTCAGAATGGGTTAAGACAGGACAATAACAAAAGAAAAAAGTATGCTTACAGGTGGTAGAAGTAGAATGAAATGAACGGAAGGAACAAAGTTGATCACAGACACGGAAAACTTAGAAACACTAGGGAGAAAGCTATTTGTTAAAAATTGGAAAAGAAGGGAGAAAAAGCAAAAATAAATGGAGTAATAGTTAACAAAAACTTATTATGAAACAGGAAGGAAAGAAATTTAAGACCTTTTAAAAGAATGAAAAATAATATAAATATCAGAGGAAACCATAGGCAGGGGACAGCCTGAAGATGAGGCTGCAGATGTCAAGATGGAGAACACGGAGCGCAGAGGAAGCGCACCCTTAAAAGGTTGTTCTTTCCATCCGTTGCATAAGTTTGACTTTGCCACATATTTCCAATAGTCACAGCATTTTCTGTGGTATGTGCTGACCTTTTAGGTTTGTCTACTGTAGTATTTTCTTTTACTTCAATATTTTTCTTTAAACATTTTGAATCAATGATTTAATGTCCTGTTAGGTAGAGCTCTAGTAAAAATAAACCCACATACAGAACAAAAAGAAAAACCAAGAAAAATAACCCTTCAGAACATTTCCAGCTTTGGCTCTGGATATGGGCGTAAGACCTCCTCCTCAGAGCTAACCTCCGAGGCTTCCTGTGGTAGCTTCAGTGTTGTGTTGAAAAGCTGCCTGGAATAAACACCTTTATATGCAGCATCTCTTACGACTTAAGGGTTGACGTAGCAAAGGTGTAAGCCTGTGACTGGTGTGGCACCTGAGTATTATCCTGTGAGCCAAAAGACTTGGGTTATAATGCCAAGCCCTGACATAACGGCCTCAACCGCGTGATTGAACTTCTTTGGGCCTCTTTCTCCTCCTATGGTCTTATAAATACTATACAGACCACGAACCCTGTTGTCTCTCAACATTGCCTGCTCATGCTGTACCACTTCAGGTACACACAGACAGCCAAACAGCGGTCCGCTGCCGATCTGGAGGAAGAAGGGAAAGCGAATGTTTTCACACAGAACAATACTATTGGTAGCATTGGTATTTATGGTCTGGCTGTAGGATTGAGCAAGTCTGACAAAAACTAAACTAATAAATGAGGCTGGAATTCCATGGTCTGGTTAAACAGAAATGTTGTCGTTCCAACCCAAAGTATTTCCACTTGGTGGGGGAAAACAGATTGAAAGACTATAGCGACTACATGGATTAAATCAGGCAGGAATGTGACCACAGATTATTAATACGATAAAGCACAGCGAAACAAACAAGTTAAAAATTGGATAAAAATGGAAGGCCCTATATATTACATCAAGATTTGAAATGATAGCCCCATCGTCATTTTCCAGAGTTCAAAGTCCACAGTTATTTCCTTGTACAGAAAGGCAGACTGATAATTCCCTTATGTCAGTTAAGGTCTTTTTTTTCCCTTTACGCTTTCCACAAAGCCCTTCTTGTCACTGGGAAATTCCTTAGACAGCAGCAGGCCCACTTGTTAAGAATGAACAAGACACAAAGCTCAACTTCTGTAAAGCACTGCTCATTCAGCAGATATTAATTTGAACACTGGAATCAAAGTGTCTGGTGACAAACAGCTCAACATCACTGGAGAAACGTAAGACCCAAGGTATAAAGCAGTGAAAGGACCTTCAGATTTGTACATACCTATGCATTGTTGCTGCACTGTTAAGCAGGAGTTTTAAAACTGATGCTCCGAGTCTCAACATCTCACTCATTAATCACAATTTAAATAACCAATTAAAATGGACCTCAAAAGACAAGGAAGCCTTTCACTTCTCCTATCTCTCCTGGAGCTGAAGGTTGAAGATGCTTTTTTCTACTTAATGAGGTTGGTTCCACAGGCCCCTATCTGCAGATTGAGGTAATTTTACTTACAAAAGATCTTTTAAGAAAAGAGTCAAGCAAAGCATGTGTATCCTATTTATCCATGTAGGGAATACTCAAAACAAAAGCACAAATCTCTAAAAGCAATAACAAGTTCTGCTTCTTTCAATACGCTGGTTTCACAGTCTCAAAAAGTCAACCACGTTAAGTAAACTGTGCACATAGGTAGCATAACCAAGAGTAGGAATTTAATTTATTTGTACTTTGTTAAAGAATAACAATGAAAGAGGGTTCCTGAAGAAGTTCAGAAGGGGAATCTCACTAATATTTCTAAAGGTTGCAGATGAGTTGTGACCAGGAAAAAATAAACTAGAAAGGGGGGATCTGAGGCTCCTGAATATGAAATAATGTTTACAAGAACCATATTTGCATATTAAATACATTGCTATTCATTGCTAGTCACTATAAAAATGTAAATACTTTGGGCACGTTAACAATTGCTTACATGACTCTACAAGATCCCGGTACGCAATGCTAGCACCTTCAGTTCTTAGAGGTGCTGTGTAACTGCTGTTTCCACTAAGTTAAAATTAAAAAAGGAGGCTTTTACATATTTGTTTTCAATCTTTGCAAGTGCATTTCTGAAGATCAGCTCAGATCTGGTTCTCATTTGCAAGTGAAATGCCAAACTTGGCATGAATTTTAGCTCGATTCATCTAACAGGGTCATTTCTTCCCATTCTCCCTTTTGGTGCGTAATCCTCCTTGTTGACTTCTGTTTAGTCACTAGTGTTTCAAAGGAGACATTGGTATCTCTTTTTAAGAAATTATTGTTATTTTTAATTGGAGCCGTTCGCCCTTCTGAAAAATCCACATCACTGATGCCAGCTCCTCCGTTTCTGACCTCCACCACCTCCCTGTCAAACTGAAATGGAAAACAACCAGCTCTTCCATTTAAATCAGCTCCTGCTGTCAGTGACAACACCCAGAGTTACACAAGTAACAAGAAAGCTGAAAAAATGCACAACCAGTCTGTATGGACTGCTGCTGCAGAAACCGCCTTCACTCAGTTCAACCTCTTTAATCCAAACCACGTGAGAAAGATGAAAGGAATTCAGATAAAGCAGAAATCAAATTGAACTGCAACATCTGGATCCAAAGCATTCTTCGTATGTCACTGTTGGAGAGAGATACAGGGAGTTTCGGGACTGAGCTTGAGACCCCATTTAAAGCTCACTGCATGGGAACACCAACAAACTTCAACTATTTTACTAATCAGGCCTTTTTTAGAGCTAGGAGGAAATCCCATTCCTGGCTTTCCAGGCAGAGTTGATGTTCTGGCCTGGCTCGAGAATGAGCAGTCTTGCAGGCAAGTCAGGTGCATTAGCGCTCTTCCAATTAAGCAAGGCTTAGGGAAAGGATCTGACTGTGCATTTTCTGTTTCTTTCTTTTTTTTCTTTTCCTAATTGAAATCTATTTCTGCTTTACGTACTGGTATCTTGTATATGTACCGTGATGCTGTCCAGAGGCAAACCGTTGCAGTCCCACAGGGAATTAACAAATCCACAAGGTGCTCGGAGAGTTCAAACCCTCTTCTGTCACAAGGAAAGCTGAGAAGCAAGGAAAGCTGAGAAGCAAGCACTTAAATACCTTCTGGCAGCACCCAAGAATCCTCTTTCAAATACCAAGTGTAGGAAAGGCATACACTTAGAATATACCTTTCTTCTTCTACTGAAATATAAGTAAGACATATCTTGCCCACTTGCAAGAACAGGGGGTTGGACCGCATAAAATAAATAAATATATGACAGCACCAGGTCTGCTGCCCTAGCAAAAAATGATGAAACATTCAGGGATCAGCATTCTTCCCCCCCAACTACTTACAATCCAAAGTAGATATTTCGGGCTGGCAAGTTATACCTCTGAGGACAGAGTTATGAAATAATTTCTCCCCCGGCTTGACAATAAAATGTGTGGGGGGAGAAATGACAGGCAGGATAAATGTTCCTGTCACACAACTAGCAAATAGTAGAATCAAGCCTTAAGCACTGCTAAATAAAAAAAACAACAAAAGCAGAAAACCCAAACCTCTGAACTTTTGTCACAAACTAAATGAATTTCTCTCCCTGAATAGTCTCTCCAACCCACCTTCTATACAATAGATATGTCATGTTGTTTGACACCTGGCCTGAAGATAACTTGACAATCTTTGGCTAAACGCTAGGGTTTGGGGTTTTTTTATTCATTATGCCCCTTAGCTTACCATATTGTGGGCATTACGGAGAAGAAAAAAAGGATGGAGGAAGGACAATTTTTGATGGTATTATCAATGGCAGGGGATGATACCCCTTTTCCTCCACCTTGGGACACCCAAAGGTGAAAAGTGTCTTTTGTAGTTAATGACTGATGGTGAACTGAGAAATTATCAACAGAGGGTTATCTCATAGAGCGAAACCAAATTTGAACAGAAACACTTTAGCATAATGTAGAAAAAACAACCTGACAACAGACAAAACCAATGACATGATGTTCCTCTTGTGTCTACCATGGGCTACACTGGGCTAAGAGCTCATCCCTAAAAGCTCTGCGTGTGCAGTTGCTAATGCATGGGAAATGTGATTAAGTGACTGAGAAAGGCCTAGAATTACTCCCATTCTGACTAGATTACTGGATAATTAGATTGGTGGCACTCTTCCCTTACTGGGCTGTCAGATTAAATCCTGCTGGTTTTCTTCAGATAACTGTCATGTTCCACAATAACAAACAAGGACTGACACCAAGTGCTTTTCATGTTCAAAGGATGTAAATGCCTCTTCTACCTCCATTGGACCAATAAGAAAAATGCCCAGTGCACTTACTATTTCATTGAAAATGTCAGTAAATTTGATTAAAACTTACCTAGTTGATAAACCTGGTCAGAAACATTTAATTCGACTTGATAAATGGGAATCACAAGGCTTTGAAAACTCATCTGGCCGATTACTTAATGGAAGGGCAAAATCGAATTATGCTTTAAAGCGGGTAAGAAGGAACATTTCAAAGTTCTGCTTACCAAGAAACAAGTCTCTCATTCGTGTGCTCCTTCTGGGGTTCTGCTCAGTCCAAGAAAGGAGCTGGCAGGTATGTTTGGATCTTCCACCTTTACTTAATGTGGGAAGTGAAAGCTTTTCATATTCCTGAATTCCCTTAACTGGTACTGCACCACATGTTGTTAAAACAGTATCAGGTAGATTTATGGTATTAGGTTGCTCTATTCTCTCCTTGAAGAGCTTGACAGAGCTTGACATTAACTCTCTTATCTGACCAGACTGGAAAGTTGAACTAGTAGTTCCCAAAATACACAAATAATGTTACTATTGTCAAACATGTACATTCGAATCTCATGAGATTGGCTAAAAACCAAAAGAAACCCAAACCAGGACAGGAACTGACACTTCAAGAGTTTAAACACATGTCAAGAAGTATAAAATCCAAAATGGACTTCTTTGATTCTGAGTCCTACTTTCAATTTTTACTCAGCAACAACAAGGGTTAAAAACGTATTGCCCCTTTTTCTGTTTACATAAAAGCTGAGATTTTTACACTGAGGTTTTATAACAAACATCTGTAAAACACAAGATTCATGCTAAAATTGCAAGGGCTGGCAATAATCGCTTTGTTAATTTACTTGAGTGCAAACAAAAATCTAAATATATTACAAAATTCTGAAAACAATTCTGAAACAATTAACACTAACTCAACTGAAGGTAAAAACCTTGTCTTCATTCAGCAAAACCACCGACATCAGCAGGAGGTTTTTCCTGAGTAAGTTCTTAAACCTAAGATAAAATGAGTAAAACACCAGATATCGGCTTAAGAGGATCAGTAAGTTTGGTGTTTGTTCCTGAAGTGATCACCGGATGGAAAAAGTCTTCTGAAAGATAGCAAGGGGCACAGGCCAAACCTGAGTCATAATCTTGATTCGGCTGAAAATAGTGGTGTCTCTCCCATTGTCCTGAACAGCAGAGAGGAACGGTCCTTGGTGGCCCTCACACAGTGGGGCTTTGCTGCCCCGTTGTACCCCAGTCCCAACAGCAAACCAGCTATCCCCACTGAGGCACCCACTAGCTGTGACACCGCCACTGGGTTTCTTCCTGTGGATTTCAAGAAGGCTGCTATTTGGAGTAAGGCGCAAAAGTCAACTTTTTAGACACACCAGTATTTTACCTTCTCACTTTAAATTACGCAATACTGCCATATTTGGAGTCATTCCACTGCTAATTAATAAAGGTAGTTTTCTGTACATCTGGTCTCACTGGCAAATTTATGCAACGTGATGAAAAAATGTATCTTTTGAAGTTTGTACAAGAAAGAGAAGATCGAAGCCAAAGGAAAGGTGGAACATCTCTGATAACGCATGTCAGAATATCAAAACCATTTGAAGCTGTAAAGCTGTATCTGCTTTTTTTTTTTTTTGCCTTCTAATGACTTTTTAATTTTTTAATTTATTTTAAACTGTAAAAGTAGTTTACACTTGTATGAGAATTTTCTGATGAAATGGGGAAGGGGTAGAGTTATAAACAACAATGGCAAAGAAGTAGAGAGCAGATAAGCAGCTAAACCAGTAAAATATAAATGTACAGAGCAAAAGTAATGTTAAGAAACAAACCACTGTTATATAGCTTGTATTTACAATAGTAACGTATATTTATAATATCTGATATGAGTAATAGTCCCAAGGACTCACAACAATAGTTAGAATAACAAACTTAATCAAGTTAACGATATTGGAGATATTTATCTAGATAATTCTTTTTTTTCACCCACAGGTTCTGTTTTTTAAAAAACTAGATAAGAATCATTTGTCTTTTTCACTTATGGCTGAAACAGAACCACCTTGGAAGGAAAATGAACTGGCTGATTTACAGTGCCCAGCAACATCAAACAGCAAGTTTGGATAAGGAGTGACATTTTACCTAAGGAAAACAGCAGAGGGATTATAACAGGTTTCTTGAATTAGAATTTGACCAAAATGTTCAAATTAACTCTTTCCAACCTCGCAGAATGGGATGGATGGTAAGTATTTTGAGATCCTTTCTATCAAGGTGCAATAAAAGGGAATATATGCTCAGATATTTATATTAACTCTATTTGTGAATACATGCTAACTTGTTATCTTTATGTTATGAGTCAAGCAGAAATGAGATTAGCAACACAGCGCCTTGAAGAGACCTTGCCATTTACATATGTCTTTTGAATGCTACAGAAAACTAAGTTCCCACAGAAAACTAAAGTTCCCAACAATTAGGGCCTATGTGCACGTAACAGAGAACCGGTGTAAAACCTCAGATCTCCATTCACTTCAATGGAGCCAGGCCGATTTGTATCCATCACGGGCATGATTTATCACATACCCTTCACCCATTCTGATCCCAGAGCTATGATATTTCTTACAAAACTATGCATAAGAAAATTGCTGATGGGCCAGAGCCTTGGGTTGATAATTTTGGGCTACTGGGTATAAACATGTTCTGATGACTACTCAGTGCGGGGGGATTAAAACCAATACAGAAAGGGGTTTGGAGTCATCTTTTAATAAACGATTCTTCATCTGAGGAAAGGAAGGAAAAACATCTTTGACTACCTGACAGAAGCAAAATGGCATTTGTTTAAGGCTGCTCAGGGAATTGGAACAGCAGAAAATGACCTGTGAGGGATGGATTAATATAAAGTTAATGCCGATATAAGTACAAATACATTACTCACCTATGCTGTTATCAGATGCAGATACATGCACATGCAGTCAAGCACTCATAAAACCCTACCTAAAATTTGAAATACTCTGCTTTTCCTTAATTGCACTGTAACTCTTCCCCCTTTGATGCTGCTTTGATAATGCCATTTGAAGGAAAACTTTCCTGGCAGTAGCAGCAGGGGAACTCCATTTCCCTGGGCTTTCATCCTCGGGCTTGCTCAGGAGCACGTGTGTTTGTGCTCACTGCAATGGAGGTCTTCTCTGATCTGGACACCTGTCCAACACGAGCTGAACGGAAACCACCGACACCTTTCACAGCGTCTAACAACTATCAGATGTTAATACATTTCAGCTAATAACGAGAGGGATTATGATTAAAGCCAGTGTAATAGGAGTAGGAGGGTTTTAATCCTGTTCTTACGTACGCTGGGGAGTGAGCACTCTTCAATTTGAAAGGCTATCATCCAGTCCCTTCATGAGAACTAAATGCACTAAACCAATAATGTGAATAGTATCCACCACTTCACATACTTTGGGTGGCCTTATTTTAACAAAAGGTTATTCATGCTGTTACATTATGAGGATCCCTAAAACCTCATTAGCAGCAATGAAGCAGATCCAGTGGCAGTAATAAACTCTAGTTTAAATTAGAAACAGCTACATTTTGCACATTCACACGCATACAGACGATCTGTTCGCTGATAACCCAAAATGACCAATTTGTTAAAGTTTACATAAAGAGGAAAAATAATAAAAAATAACTTCTGCATCTAGAGCAATAAATCCTTTATTCATCCTACAGCTGAGCCATTCCTCTGATCATTAAGGAAAAATTAATTAAAACAGGCCTTCATACACCTTTGCAGAAAATTGCATCCCAGGGTGAGATGTGGTAGAGCCAAACTAGGCTCGCATTTATTTGCAGTGTGTGGTCCCTGCTGTGAAAAAACACACAACTTACAAGAGTCACTCACATTTTAAATATTTCCAGCTTGAATGTTCACTGCAAAACATCATTGCTGAGTTTGTATTCAAAAGCCATGGCACAGTAAAAGTTCTCTTTAAACACAAAGGGAACGGTTTGTGTTTTACAGCTAAACAGCCCTCTCCCTCTCCCTTTATTCCACTGAGAAAAATGCTACATACTGCAAACCCAAATCAAGTCAAGTTTGCTTTCCTCTACGAAAACTTCTATTTCAACATCACAACTGCTATTAACTTCAAAGGAAGCTGACAGTTCTCCGGTTATTAAGTTAAAAGACGGCCAACTTTCAGCTGGAGTCACTGCAAATTAATTCTGCCTTACAAGGCCACATTAGGTCATTTCCCGAGCTGATGGTAATAAATAGCCCTTTCCATAATGTAAGAACAAATTAGTACACTGAGGCTGTCCTGATGTGAAAAAAAGGGGGACGGGACTAGGCTGGGCTCAGGGAAATGGTGTAGGGCAGCCTGACCCAGCCACACTCAAGACCTGCCTTCACCGCAACTCCACTTGCAACCGGAATCTGCATCTCGATGTACACTGAACTCAGGCGTATGTCCAAGCTGGAGTGCCGCAGTAGGTATGATCTGACAGTACCTCTTTTACAGTTCCCTTTACTTACTCATTTTACATTTTGTCCTGTGCACGTGCCAGCTACGGGACAGAGCTGGCAGACTGGAACCAAAACGGGCTGAGATCGGCAGGTTTTCTCTTACAAGCTTGACCTCTACCATGTCCTCAGCTTTGAGGGGCATTTATTTATTAATGGATGTATAGGAAGAAATAGAGTTTGCAGGAACACGCTGTGTGAACAAGCATTGAACTACCAACATTTTTGCTTCTTGCTGAGTAATTTGCCACAGTCATGTGAAAACGTTAGTTAACGAAGCCTAAAAATCCAGGATTTTCTCTTCCTGCTAAACTATTCTAGTAGTGATCTCCAGGCAAAACATTTCCTCAAGCGGTGGGAAAAATCCTGCCTAAACCTTGCACAGCCTCAAGCTTGTGCAACCCTCTCTCTCCGCATACAGAGACAGCAGCGAAGACGCCACAACATCCAGGTACGAGGCCAACCTCTAATGCATGATGAGTGTTATCCCATGTCTGCCATCACCTGCTGTCTCCCACCTGAATCTCTTCAACTACTTGGGGCAAGGGTTGCTCTTTTCTTTTGATTGGTACAGGACCTAGTGGAGTCATGGGCCTGAGCTATTACTACTCTAACACCAATAATAAAGTCTCCATGGTGTCCACGTTAAGGTCACGATCAAATGACACAAGATGGTACAGAGCCAGTTTTTCTGAAAACAGGAGCAAAATGTACAGGAGTTTTGCCATTACTTTCAGTGAAGCCACCACTTCAGAAGGTCCACAGCTCGTATTGCAAGCTGAATAGCAAGAAGTCTGCGCTGGGTCTCCGACATCTGCCTCTCATCACAGGAACACAGATTTCCCCTCTCTAGCATTTCTGCTTTTTATCTACTGAAACCTCCATATATGCGCTCTACACTGGTTAAGTGAATTCCAGTGAAGAAGGCACAGACTATTTCTCATTATTTCCATTATCATCATTATCACTGAGTTAGTACAGAAAAAGAAAAAAAACCCCAAAACCCAGACTCCCTGACCACCAAATGAGCTTAGGTTTAATTATAAACAAAATGGGCCTGATAGTAGGTTTTTGCACAGTGTCAGACAATCAAAGCTACTGATAAACAACAGGCATTGTTTACAATGGGAATAAACTATTTTTTGCTTTGTACAAAAGAAGGAAGCCTGAGAGCCAGGAGTGCAACAGGGTATCTCCAGGGATTAAGTAGTATGTCCTACAGCACACAGAATATTAGTAAGAAAAGCTATACAGAGATGGCTACGCAGCCCATTGTATTGTGTCTTTGAGGGAGCGATGAGAACGCAGGTCAGTAAGAATAGCTGGCAGATTATCCTGCCTTTGCCCAAACCAGAAAAGAACATTGAAGTGTAGGGCACAATCTGACAGCACGAGGTCCCACAGGGACTCCGGATTTCTCCAGCAGGATGCGGGAGCTCTGGGTTCAAGGCCCTACATCCCTGATTCCTAGCAGGCTTATAGCTTTAGTCTCTTGCACTGCCCCAATGGTTATTCAATTATTCATATAAGGTGGGAAAGGTCTGGGTGAGAGAGAACGAGAGAGGCTTCTTTCAAGACAGCCAATAATTTGATGGGGGGGCAATCACCTGGCATGTAAGAGACCCTCCTTAGAGCCCCTGCTTCAAATTAGACTGACACAGAAACGAAGCCAAGCCACCAAAACCTAAATGAGTTCTTTAAGCTCTGAATTATTAACTGTTCTGAAGAGATTCTTTCACTATTCATATTCATTTTGGAAGCTCTAGGTTTTTTTGTCTAAATACATTTCTACAGCTTTTTTTGCGGTTTTGGTTTTTTTAGGTCAAAAAAATCTCACCATTTTCACCACCATATTTATCTACCATTGTAAGTAGCAAAGCAAAGTGAGGTTAGGTGGTCCAGTGAGATCCGTGATGAAGGGTCCTACACAGAAATAAGAGATGTAAAACAAGTTTTTAAAGTCCAGGAGGAAGAAGGTAGAAATATTGGAAATTGACAAACGGACTAAATAAATTGAAGTTTCATTGATTCCGCATTCAGAAAATTGCACTTGGAAGGACTTCAACCAGTGAATTGAAGTATTAGAATGTTTAGGGTCTTGATAAATAGAATTTCTTCATGAAAAATAAATTCACCTAACATATTTCAACGAAGAATAGAGCAACTAGTCAAGTGATACTGTAGATTAATATATACTATCAGGATAAAGATAATTTGTTCACACAACACATTGCAAAATAAATCAAGCAGGCCGAGTATCTTCTGTTATGCTGAAGTCAGAGATAATTGCTAATACATTGGCATATGTTATTTATCATAATACTCATATCTTTCATCTCAGAAAGTAGCCACTCATTGTCCTTTGCAAGCATTTAGTAATTTCCATTGCTTTGGGATCTTAATATTCTGGTTGTCATATAAAATGCATTATGGCTACTATACAAATCTTTTGCAATCACAGTCAAATTTTCTGAAAATGGAAAGAAAACCAGCAATATAACCAAGTAAACCTCGAGGAGCTCGAATTCCCAAGAGAGCTGTACAGTGCAGACAATTAGTTTCTGCTTACCGGTAATGTTTTGCAGGCAAACACAGAGGAATCAAACCAAAAAAATCCCCTCATAAACAAGGAGAATGGATAAGAACTCTGAAAGGGGCAAACCACAAAGCACAGGAAGAAAATAAAAAAACAGAAAAAAAATTTTAGATCATCAAAGTTGCCTGTGTTTCACCTCTGTAAGGTCTCTCCCTTTACTTCTACCTATTGATACATATCCTGCAGTGACAATTTGAAAACACCACGAAACAAAGCAGGTTTATTTGGAATAGCATCTTTCATTATTTATTTACTTATAAACCACAAACTCCTATGCAATGCATTTGCTGCGACTGGAAAAAAAAATACTTTTTATTGGAGTCTGAGTAATTTCCTATTTTCTTCCGTTACCGAATAATAATTTAACACTGTAAACAAATATACACTCATTAAAGTTTCTTAGCAGACTAAAGCTTTGAGTAATTGTTCTGGCAAAATTTACTTCTCTGAAAGCTCTTAGAAGTGCTTCGTGAGCAATCTTACACAGGTAATGAACATAGCACATTAAGATAAATAACATATCTTCTGTGTTTCAGCACTCTGAAAATCCTACCACACACTGCAGAAGAGCTGTACATTCATTAGGCTATGCTGATTTTACAGTCTCCTTTGGCAGCTCTCCGGCTGGCAATCACTAACCTCGTCACCATCCGAGCCTGGATCGACGCTACGTGGGTGCCATCAGGAAAAAACCTGCTAATTAGCACGCAGCTCTGGGAGGCAAAGTCTTGGGTCCACGGCGGGCACAGAGACGCTGGGGAATAATGCTGTGAACAGCACACGTAACAGGGGCAGTGATGACTGTAAAATCACATTAAGTAATTCAAAGGTACCTCCTGACTGCCTTGATTTAGCTTAACACAAGCCAGGGTTCAAACCAGCCATCTCGAGATACAAGGGGGAGAATGACCAGCTTTGACAGGCCTGTTTCTCGTCTCCAGTGCAAGCACAAGTTCGCACAAGCAAGTGCTGAAAGTGTAGAATTGAGCAGGGGAATAGTAGTTAAAAATATTTGGTAGGAAGGGGAGAGAAAGCAGGAAGCCATTTTCAGGTGCTGTCCAAGGCGACACATGTCAGAGACCACATAAAATCTGGAGGAATTTGGCCTTCTTCTAAAACTTAAAGGAGAAGGCAAGTTCATGCACTTTTTGTTTAGATCTGTACTTTCTTCAGTGTTTTGGTACTCAGGGAATATTACTTGGATTTAAGCAAGGTTTTTGCCATTTATGACGGTCACCGTTTATGGTGCTCCCAGAGGGCAGAGAGCTGCAGGTGCTGAGTCCAAACTAGACCTGCTGAGATAATCACCACCACGTGTTCCTGCTCAGGGTATTAAAATCCAAATACGGAAACATTGCACAACCCTGTCCCAAGACAGCAAATAACCAGGAGGCTGAAGGCTGAAAAGAATACCAGGAAAAACACGAAGCAACAAATGTCAACCTGTGGCACAGACTATTAAAAATCCTGATTTTAAAACTAGAGAACAAATCCTCTTGTCCTAAATACCTATATAAACTTCCAGGTAAGGATAGGAAGATAGTGCACATATATTCATGCAAACAAAGTTGCAGCAGACTTTGGGTGAGAGAGGCAAGCATGGCCCAGCCCGGGGCGGCTGAAGTTAGTAACCCTGGCCCAGGAGGACAGGCTACAGGGTTATGCTGGTAGAAATAGCTGGAGTTGCACCTAAAAACCCCTCAGGAGCAGAGCTGGGAAGCCAGGTGGTCTCAGCAGTATGGCTCTGTATGCATGTACCCGCGCCCTTCTCTGGCAGCATGCTTGCAGGAGAGCTGCTGAGGATGTCTCCTCCAATTTGCACAAAAGCATCAGGGAAAAAAAACAAAACAAAACAAAACAAAACAAACAGAATAGGCCATATGGTTCCAGTGAAGGATTTTGAGGCCACAATATGCTGCCATGAAGCTGCCACGAAGCAGAGCTGCTGTCCTATGGGCAGCCCCACTGGAGGCGCGTCTCCTTCCGCATGGTGGCACAGGAAAGGGAGGTGCAGCTGTCCCAGCTCCTGCAGGGCACTGCAGCCCCAGGGGAAGCAAGAGATGAGAAACCACAGCACCATGCACCCACCATGGGCTCCCTCAGCACCGACGGAGGAGGAGGAGCCTTTGTCCTCTACCATCCAATATGTTTTGCCCAAAGAGGAACCAAGAGTCTCCCTCTGAGTGATCTACTACAAATAAATAAGGTATTAATACTAAGGCGGATACTGACCTTCTTACAACTCTGATTTATTTTAGGTTTCTTGCTGCAGGGTTAACACATCTAGTAGGCTGAAAATGCACACACACACACACACGCACTGTCATGTACAGTGAAACTGGTGGCACTGAGGAGGTTTGGAAGCTCTCAGGTTTTTTCCATTAAGCATCTGGGACTGGTTATTTCCAAATCAGCCAGATATTTAGCAGAGGGCACTCCTTCTTCTCTCCCTCAAAAATTTACAAAACATTTCTTTTCCAAACCATAATCA
>NW_008824808.1:2394424-2417405 GCF_000699105.1 Pygoscelis adeliae
CTAAAAGAGGCTGGGGAGGAACGAACAAGTTGAGAGAGATAAGGAGGTAGAGCAGAAACAACTGGAGTTGAGAGGGAGGAGGGGGAGGAGGTTCAGATTGGTTTTGCACATTTTGAAATATTTTACATTCTAAGATAGGACTGTGAAGCTCCAGATGACACGGAGGTCTACGGCAATACTCTCTGCCATGGTAATCTACAGCTCTGATATTAAATACCAGCAGAAGAATGCATGTAGCAGCCAACCATTATAAAACAAGCAAATATCTGCCCCCCCCCCAATTATTTTTTTTTTAAATCCTGAGAACTCAGGAATTGCCAATCTTTTTCTGTCAGAAGTGGCTCCAGAGACTTCTGAGCTGTTTTGAAGTCCTCCTTGTTACTTTATCATCTTTTCCACTTCTTCAGCCTCCTGTCTCCCCATTTAATTATAGAGGTGTCAGTGAGGTTGATTAGAGCACAGTTTTTGGAAGCCAGGGGACTGCCATGATAGCAAATCTAAGGAGAGACAGCCCAGATGAGAATCTCTTATAAATAGCTACAATTTGCAACAGAATTTTAGTCTACTTAAGAAAGGAGGCCAGAGGAAAAAGGCATCTTAACTCTGCTTACTCCTCTGCCACTGGCCAGCTTGCCCAGGACACCTAACTACACTTCATGATCTAGCCTTTGAGTACCTGGACATACCCATCTTCACAAAACTCCCCAAATCCTTAAAACATAGGGTACAAAATCATTAGAGCAGTCCTCTAGTAAATGTATATTAAATTCGCCTGTGTGCCTGAGTCCAGGAGCCTGCAGCCCTACTCAACATGAGTACTTACATCTTAGCTCAGGCTGTACCACACCGTGCTTTGAACTCTGTGGGTCCTCAGCGCAGACCCTATTCTATGAGACACGGTGGCAGACACTATAATAAGGAAAAAAACATTATCTCCATGATAATATTAGTCACACATAAATCACTGAAGTGATACTTTACAAGGAATTCAAAATGTAGGTTACATTTTTTCTTCGCCATGCTTTTTGACAACTGTTATTCCAGACAGTACATGCCGCGGTATTCAAAGGATATATTGAGGAGGAGTTTTGTTCCAAAGGACCATCATGCATCAAGGGCTCACGTAACTAAAAAACAGAGTCTGCACTGTAAATGAACAGATAACGATAGAGGAAAAAGACAATCTAGTATTTCCTTTTAACCTTATAAAACAATCTACTTGCTCCATTAAGCTCTTTTTCCTATAATGGCTGTATGAAGTTATTTACAACATAAATTAAGGCAATTACTAGCCTTGATTCTCACTTATCCAGTGTGCAATTATTCCCATAGCCTAATCTACTCTCATGTGTTTCCTTTGCATTTTCCAAGAGGTGCAAAGTAGCCTGAGTATAAACAGTTACAAAGCTCACTGAGGTTGCATCTATATTTGCATTTTAGTGTGAATCAGGAATGTGTCTTTGACACAAATTTCCTAATTATTCCCACTTGCCATGCGCTGGTTCACATTGCAGAGCAGTTGTGGAGCACAGGAACTCAGGTCTTTTCAGATTAAATTTACCCAAAAGTTCAGTTCAGGACTACACTTGATGTATTTCCATCACTACTGGGCATGCAGTCCTCAGGACCTGATGAGAACTAGTGTGAAATAAAACCCCGCTGAAATACGCAATGTGGATGTCAGCTCTGCAGTACTATTTCTCTGCCCAGATTTGCTCCCATTAGTCCATACTGCTTCCTACTGTAGACATAACCTGAATGCTGGACTTGGGCAAAGCCCTACAGTTCTCAGCTCAGCTCAGCAAACATTGCCCAGCTGAAAACAACGGACCCATTTTTCTCTCTGTTAATGAATTTAACAGGATTATGCTGATCTAAAGGTGAAGCAAGTGAATGAGGAGTTCAGGATCAGAAATCATTTTGGTCCCCTTGACTCACTCCAGCATCATTCTTAGCAGCAATGTCCAAGAAGGTAACACACAATACCTTTCAGTCCTCACTGAGTCTAGTTAAGGATAGAAAGGCCAACTGCTCACTACTGCCCACGTCTGGACAGAAATGTTGAATGCTTTGGAGCATCAGTTTAAGAAAACATCACACTGATTCGGTTGCTAAAAATTCCTTCATGATTTCTCTGGGAGTACTAGCACTATTTCCAGAGAAAACTTACTCAAGTATTTATACTCTTCTGGTAGTGTGAAATTGGATTGGTTAATCACCTCCTTTTATTTAAAAAAAAAATAAAAAAATTACCAAATCTGGTTTCATTAATGAAGACATAATAGTTTTCACACTGATCATGTCCTGAAAAGTACCAAAACCATGAAAAAACCCCATTATAGTAGGTCCCACTTTGAAACAGAACTTATAGCAATGTGGTCCTAGTGACCATTAACCAAGATCTCCTTCCTTCATGGTCATGGCAAACGTGTGTGCTGCCTAGAGTAATGAAAAACATACTCATTGGACATAAAGTAGACTTAGTATGTCCTGAACTGGTTTCTAGGACACTTAGTAGCACTTGAATTTTAAAAGTCAGCTTAAATTGGTAAGATAAATAACACATCTGTACCTAACCTTTTACAAAGATAGTAAGCAAATACCTGTAAAGTTTGCCCACATATTTGCTGTCTACAAGACACAAAGCATCATCATACCCTCCTGGAAAAAAACCTCTTTTTGACAGGGCTTTTTCTTGTCGAAGGCTGTATAAGGACAACATAAAACACAGACCACAGAATAAAATTAAATACTTAGAAGAAACCTCAACCTATCAAGTCATCCTTCTGTCTGTATAGGAAGTGGCTTGTTTAGAGACGGCAGGAACATATCTTGTCTAATTTGCCAGTTCCACGCCATAATTACATTAATGTTGTGTGTTTCCTGGCAGTTCTACTATAAAGGATTTGCACCTATTCAAACATTCTCTTTTGCTTTTGATCTATGTGGGTTCTCTCCCCCAAGTCCTCCACATCTCTATTTGCCTTCATAGAATGGAATGAAGGATTTTCAAAAGTATATCCAAGAAAACATTTTCATTTCAGTAAATTGCAGAAAAAAAATACTAGTAAACCACTGATCCAGCAAAAAATTTAGCTTCCCCCCGCCCCCTTTCTGGAAAGGCTGAGCAACAAAGCAGGTGCACTGGGGAAAAACACATCTGCTGGCTTTGCACAATGGAGCAGAAAGTCCACTTTGTTTTATTACCATTTCAAGCCACTTACAAACTTCAGTGTGGAAGAAAAAAAAAAAAAGAATGAACAAAATCCAGATTCTTCTTGTATATTCTTCAGGAAATTCCCTTGTTAAAGCAGAGCGGTAAAGGTTTTCTCTTGTTTCTCTTCCCTCTCCTCCCTTTTGAAAGGACTGTTGTGATCTTGAAAACATAATCTGGGAAGAAACATCTGGTCTTCACTTTTTAATTACATTTCAATCATCTCACAGGCTTTCCTGGAGGTAGACATACCTACAAGGGCTTACTGTCAAAACTATAGGAGTTACAGGGCTGCTGTATAAATGGATCGACTAGAACGGTGGATTTGGGACCACTCTAAATAAATAAGACCATGCCACATAAAACTTCCTCTTCAAAAGTAGGGACTCCATACAAGCAGATTGAGAGTTTTTGACGCTGACAGAAGCACGGCTTGGGGCAGGGCAGGGAAACCTCCGGGGGGAAGACAGGGTCAGGGACAGAAGGAGCATCCAAGCCGGGCAGTCGGAGTATCCCGGCTGCCTGCCTCTGGCCACTGCCCAAACCTTTTCACATAAGGAGCGAGAGCAGTCCCTTTTAAACAGCAAAAGCAATGTCCTCCCTGACCATTTATGTTTATCTCCAAATGAAGACAGAGGGGAGAACAGCGCAGTGGCGGCAGCAGCGGGGCCGGCAGCCAGGCAGCCGTGCAGGTGGGCTGCAGCAGTTTGCCTTGGGACTGGTACTTGCTTCCTGAGCCTCCCCCATCCCAGGTGCTGACACTCTGGAGACCACACGGGGGGAGCAGGAGAGCTGCCAAGTACAAGGTGTTATGCCGGACACTAAAATGCCTTGCTACAGCTCTGAAGCACGCAGTAATGTAGATACGAGAGGATAAGGAATTCACAATTTGTTCGGGCTGCGATCCAGCAAAAAGCACTTAAGCAGGTGTATTACCAGCAGAGCCACCAGCTCCATCACACACAGGAAGCTAACGTCCAGCTTCCCAACAGCAGGATCCACACCACCCCGAGGGAGCGGGGGATCACTCTGAGAAAAGCCCTTTTTCTTTTCCCTTCTATCCATTTCCAAATTTCATGTCAACCTGGTCCCTAGAGTGCAATGGAAACAGCACTGAGTAACAACCGGAGAGAGGTGCTTCTCTCTTTCTCTTCACTGCTATTTATGCTGCGGTAACTGAAGCCAAGAACAGTGCTGCTCTGTGCTATGTTCTGCCCAGACAGAAAGTAAGAAAGTGTCCAAAAGTGAAAATTATCAAATTATCAAAAGCTAGAGTGAGAAGAAATGAGTTGACCAGTGTCACACAGCAGATCAGCAACAGGGCGTAGAACAGCATCCATGCTATCCCAAATTTGAGTCCAGTAGGCTATGTCACCTCTTAACCTAGGGGGTCGGTACCATCCACTGTGTCATCCACACCCCAGCAGCCCAAAGAGAAGGACCAAAATCTGAAGTAGCAGACATAGATATTGTTTCTATATTCAACACTACCTTCCATGCTTCAGAGTATTTTTGAGGCAACATATCCTACACCAGAGCCCTGAATCCTGGCAAGAGTTTTATCATTTAAAATTATTTAGTAAAAAACTGGTTAAAGAGTCCTCTGTCTTTCTACAGCCCCGTGTATATATGTATACATATATGTATGTATTTAGATATTAAGCTAAATAATATGTATTGACAAGACAATAGTTTTCCCCTATTCTTTCCTTTACCCTTATATGAACCTAATGAGGTTTTGCAAGCAGGTTATGTCTCAAAGTACTATCAGTAACAGAGTGGTAAATAAATAAGCGTTTCATCAGCACCCCTTTTAAAGACCTTTGCTCACAGTGCCTCTTGCTGGTAAGGTCAACCTGACATAAACCAGTTCTCAGCAGGCATCTCCTGGCTTTCAAAGAAGAAACAGAACTTAAGCTCTGCAGATGATAAAGCACCTTGTGTCAAAACCAGTGCCTTGTGACTTTGGCCTCGCAGTTAAACCTCAAAGGTCTGTTCTGAAGTGATGTAATTCACAAATTATCTTCATTCATTGCTGCTTTTAAACTTCATAGTGGTGAATAAAGAATATCCTCTAGATTAACAGAAAATCATGACAGGCTAGAAAAATACATATGGGTAACAAAATGACAGCAGGCATTATTTTTAAATTTTCATTATCCTTCCTTACTACAGATAATTAGTAAGATGGAAACAGCTGATGCAGTTCTAAGTAGCCTAAGGCACGATAAACAAAGAAATAGTTATATCTCCCACTTTGATTAGCAAACCAAAACAAACCCCAGTAATCTCAGTTGTTTGGTGTTGCCAGGTGGCAAGGAATGGGTATGACTTTTCTTGTCCAGAATAGAAGTGTGCTGACCCTGAACTTGACTCGGCCATGTTCAGGGGATGGAGTTTTCCCAGCTTTTACATCTCGTGTTGGCTGTTGTTAGTTTATACAGCCTTTCAGTCAGATACACAAGACCCTTCAGTCCTGAGCTAGCTCCACAGTCCATTTTAAAAGTTGTTTTCTGAGAAGGAGCAGGTCTCATCAAATAACGCCCTTGCAATGATCCTGCCAATATTTGTATTCAGTTGCTTGACCTGTAGTGGCAAAATACTTCATGAACCTACTGCTGCTCATCCAGTAGACTCGCATTTGGCAGTGATGGGACACTGCTGGCAGGCAGTGCTGTTGGCCTAGTCCAGCCATAGAAGAAGGTCAGTTCGGGTGTGTACGTGGTTTCTTCACTACACTGATTAATTTCAGCAGCTTAGATGAAATGTGTTATTTATGGATTAGAGGCAAAGATGGGAAATGTTTACTTACGTTTTAAAACCGCCAAGCCTTAAATATGGGATAAGAAAACCCTGAAGGAATCCCAGCTCGGAGGGCAACTTGCTTTTGAAACCACCGCAGCCAGAGAAAGGCATATGTTTGGACAAGATTTATTCTTATGTATTCGAGGACCAATCAAGAGTAGAGCCCTGTCACACTCCTTCCAAAAAGCTCCCGAAGAAGCAGTCGAGAAGCCAAATCGCTTCATTCCCTCTCCCAATCCCCCTTCAGAAATCCTGCCACGCACACGTGATGCTTTTGATGGAAGGATGTCAGGCACACAGAGAAGCTAGTTTGGCACTGAAGGTAGGCTCATACACATATTATCTATCTTACTAACCATTTACTTAGAGAAAGACTCCCCCCAAAATGTCACAAAAAAGGCCTGGGACTGAGGTTTCCTGAACATTTTTGGGAATAAAGGGTCCTGTATACTTCAGAGTGAGGAACTGTGAAGAAAGATAAGGAAAGAATCCTAGATATTCAAACTAACTTTGGTATTTCAGAAGCACAGAGTATTTGAAGCAGAGTATTACACCGCAGGAGGTTTGGTGCACGGGTTCTGTGGTGCCCTTTGGATTTCCATGAAGGAAAATCCTGTGAATAGAAACATAAACACTCACAAAGGCGCACAAAACCTACAACTGAGAGCAAGATACAAAGAAGCTAGCAATGTGTAGTTAGGCCAGCACCAGCAACAGTGGCATATGCCTTTTTGTTACAATAACACAAAAAAATACGTACAATACTTGCATCCTGCGCCAGGGAGCGCAAGCCCTGCAAGCCTATCCCAGGGTGAGAAAACCACTACAGAATTTCTAATCTGCATGCAGCCCAGACAGGTACAGTACTTGGGTTGAACAGTAATGAGGGCTAGTTATCTGCTAGCTGCGTAAGTTGTTTGGAGGGACGTTAGGTTACAGCATGAATGAGGGCAGCAGCTCAGAGCTACTAAGCCTCCTTGCCATGACATGGTCCAGACACCAGCGGCTCGCTTCCACGCTGCAGCGCTGGGCCTCTGATCCCTCTTCCACCAATCAACAGTGCTCCTCCAAATGGAAACACAGCTATAGGAATTTGTTTCTTTAGCCTTCTGCACAAACATTTACACGTTTCCTTCGCACTCCTTTAATCTTAAAAAAGGAGCTACCGATTCAAAATATCGTTGGCATCTCTCCCTCCTTCTGCACTGGACCATCCAACAGAACACGAGTTACCAATACTTTTATATTTCCTTCCAAAAGAGTCTCTGGTTTCTAAAAAAAAAAAGGAAAATGGAAGAGATGGGATCCTTCCCTAAAGTCTCAGTGGATATTTGTTTTCTCTGGATGGCTATTTTCCTACATTTCAGCAAATGGCCTGGCTGCATGACCCTCCCCCTCAGCACCTGGGAAGCACATTGTCAACTCTGGAAGTGTTTATTCTCTGTAGATTAAACAGCATTTGCTGGATGGTGATCACAGAAAGTTGTAAAAACAGATGGACAATGATCTGTCCAGACTTCCAGAGCTCACCATGAGAAGGCTACTTACATAAAAACATTTTGCTGAAGGATCAAAGGATTTTCTTCCCCCCCCCCTACACTCAGTTACGTGAGGTCTGTTATATAAACATGGGAACACAAAACAACTATCTTAAATAATGCCAAAACTCTGACTTTTGAAACTAATATTCCAAGTTAGGCTATTAGAATTAACGGATTGGTTTAAAAAAACCCACACAAAACCAAACCAATCCTATGCATAATCCTTTTCCCATTTCACCTGCATCTCAAAGTGTTTCTCTTTTTTTCCAGATATACCGTTACTCCTTGGTTTCAGTGGAAACAGCAAAACTATTTATTCTCAGTAGAGCTCCAGATCAAACTGATTTAAAAGTTGACATCAGTGAGCTCTCTTGTGCATCAACATAACCAAGCAATGTGCTATTTAAAAAGCATACAGGCTTTCATCTAGCAATAAGACATAAAGAGCATTTTTCTAGGTTGTGAGCTCAACCCTGAGCTTTGCCTCTGACAAAGTCTCAAGGTCACACTAAATGATAAGATGAACATGAATTCCTTGTGTAACGCTCCTCCAAGAGGCTAACGTGATGAAGGGGAGATAAAGGATGGGTAAGTACAACGCTGTCTCTGCCTTTGGTTCTAGTGCTCGCAATACAGGAACTGTGAGGTCCACGTTCTCGCTTCCACACTAAGAAGGACTTGGAAAAAACAGAGCGGTTGCAGGGGAAAAAGTAAGAAGAATGATGAAAGGGTCAAAGCATTTGCTTCACAGTGTGAGATGCAAGATGATCAATTTATTTAACTCATCAAAGAGATGGTTTAGAGGTGACTTGATCTCAGCCTATAAGTACTCATATGGGAAACAGAAATTTAATGGACGGCTCTCCAATCTAGGAACAAACAAGCTAGAACCTAAAGTTTGTTCATGTTATAAAATGATTCGCTCACTCTCTGCCACCGATCCTGATTCTATAACCACCTGGTCCTTCTTCACGTACTTCATCTTGAAAACTAACCAGCAAAATCGAAGCAAAGAACAAAACAGAATAAAATGGGAAAGAGAATTCAGGAACATACATGAACAGAAATAACACCAGTGATCTGAGCTGTATGTAAATAGTATTTTCCAAGCATTGACTTCCCTTCCATCCCATGTTCATGTTTTTCTGCTTTCTATGTTTCTATTAACATTATTTCGAATATTAACTCCTCTGTCAACAAACATTGTCTTTATACTGTCTTCATGCAATCAGGATTCTATACTACGTTGGAACTAAAGACGACTAGCACCTTTACTTTGTATACCAGGAAGCTGGAGCTAATCCCTCGCCTGGAGAGCAGCAATTTTCAAACCGGGGATGGAGGATAGCCACTTCAGCGGCCCTTGAGAAGGTTATCAAGGGGACAAGACAACTAGCATTTCTGCTCCTACACAAAATGCTTTCAGGAATTTTGGGGTACTGTTTTGCAGTACCCATGCTGCATGCGTCTTTGCACAGGCATTCAACCAGAGAAGAGCTTGGGAAATTTTACTGTACAGGAATGTAATAGTGCTCGTCCAGGTGGCATGAGAAACATTTCTTGCTTTTCTGCTGAAGAGGAATTTTGTATAGTGTATTAAAAGGTTTGAGTAACACTGGAAATTTGCCTATGCAACTTTCAGCAAAAAGTCCATTAATTTTTGAGAGCAATTGCTGTTGTTTATTTTTTCTATTATGGTAGTTAAGCATTGGACTTTGACAGACAGTTTAAAAATAAAACATAAGGAAACTCCCAGAATAGGTTTCAATCTAGGCAAGGCAGATAAAGGTTGGGAAAGGGAAAAACCTCATGTCAAGAACACCTTATTGCTTGGCATGCAAACTAACAGCATGGCTGTCTGGAGCTACATGCTTTCTTGGTCACATCCTCAATATCATCATGCCCTATCCAGAAACATATAAGGAAGCAGGCAATATGCCAGCCCTTATCACAGGAGAATGCTGAATGCTTCAGTATTAAAAGCCGCTAGCACAGTATAGCTGCATGCTGTGCATATTTAATCCACAAGCACCAGCACTGTGCAAGCTCTTCTGGACAAGCATTTTGCCTTTTGTTTTTTTTAAAATACATTTAAAGCACTTTGTAAGAGTACTAGTCCTGGGATACATAGAAAGAAAAGTATTTGCCATACCAATGTGTGAAATCTCTAAGCCGACGAGCTGTGTTATAATGCAGAACAGAACACCACCCCACACTTGTCTTACCTAAAGAGCTCTTCATGAGCAGCAGTGTCAGTCTCAGAGCCCTTATAAGAACGCTAATTAAGAGCTTTCTGTTACGAAAAATTAGGAACAAACTACAGAGGTTCAACAAGGGAGGACGGGGGACACAAAAGTTCAGCCCTCTGCCTGCATGGTCCTTGTAGGGCACCAGGCTGTGGGGAGCCAAGCGGTTCTCTGGGCCCACTCTGAGCCCGTGAGCAAGCAGCCGGCCCCTGACTAAGCGGGGCAAGGCGGGTGGCAGTCTCCTCCTCCCCCATCTGTACTGTCAGACCAGGAAAACTCAGGCACTCCCTCTGAATGAATAAAATAACAGTTCTACATCCAGGCCCAGGGAGGAATGAGAAGAGAGTCCTTGCTCTGAAGGTCCCTCAGCTTCCACTCTATACCATGAGCTGCACCTTGGTGACACAGTCATGCCCCTGAGAAAATAATAATTAGATGAACATCCTCAAGGAGGAGGAGAGAGATCAACCGCTTTTTTCAGTGGTGACATTTATAGAAGATCTTCTCTGGATCAGGCCAGAGCTTCGCTCCTCACGGTCCTCGCCCTGCCAGCCCCCGGTGTGAATGCCCACCCTGTGGCGTGAGACCGGGGCCACTCACTTTCTGAGTGACACGCGTGCACGTACACACGCTCACAAAAAACACAGCATGAGGGAAACATGGGCGTTCATACCTTTACTGATGAGCAGAAGGAAAGTGGCAACCATTTAACCTATGGAAGCTGGGGAGGAATTAAGCCTGTCTTCCACCTTTCTAATGAAGTAAACAAACTGAGTTAATTCTCCTTTCCCCCCCCATCTGTCTCTGCCCTTCCCTTCCCCACTATTAAGTAATGCATAATGTATTATACATTAATACAAGTATCAAATGGGGTCCTTGCCCCTGACAATCAGCGCTCTTCTCGCTCCCTGCCGCAGGAAACACAAGATGTTTGGCTAACTCTCCTCTTCTTCTAATTTGTGGAAAAGAACTACAATGCTGACTAGCAATTATAAACAAGATTAATGATTTGCCAAGAGACCCCTTTGTACTTTCAACTACCTATACAAAAGCTGCTCTTTGTTTATAGAAAACAAATAGTGTTTTGAGAGAAAATATGACGCAGTTACCAGTTCGGAAATTTTCCCCAGAAAACTACAGGCTGAATATTTTAAGCCAGCATTATGGTAAGCCCTGATTTGCACAGTGTCTGTTATCAAGCATACCCTACCAGGCAGAAACTCCTCTAGCTTACTCAAACCCCAACACTGCAATGTTTTAGAGAGGGAAACCTCCATAAGAAAGCAGCGAGCGTGATGCAGATACACCGTGTAGCCAGTTAAGCAGCCCTAGTGCTCATCAATATTTTACTCGAAATACTGCTATTCCAAGAAATAGTTATCGGATCAATTAACTGTAAAATCAAGCTAAGATTATCTATTAAGTACCTCCTCTGTCACAGAAAATCTTTTCTGGGAAATTTAGCAACTTTTGTAGAAAATGGAGAGAACAGCATCGCTGTTGCAATGAGGCAAAGTACATTTTCTTTCCTAAAACTCCCTAGAAAGTACCAATATGGTTTCTAGGTGTCACTGTGTTTGCTGTGAGGTTTCCTGAATGTCCTTTCTCTGTGTTGAATTCTTCATCTTTGTGTAGCTTAAAATTTAAACAAATCCTTTACATACCACTGCATGAAAACAAGACAGAAGCCTACAAAAAAGCACCTAGTTGCTATATTTTCTCAATGTGTCTTTCTTGCTGCTCAGGTTTTTACATAATTTAAAAAAAAAAATTAAAAATGAGCAATACTGAGACAAAGAAAGAAGAGTAATTCAAACTAGGAAGTGTGGTGCAGAAAACATTTATATTCAATAGAATTACACATAATGTGCTCAATAATGTTTACTTCTATCAAATACAGCTCTAGCCTCCCATATACATATACAGAGGACAGATATTTTCACTCTGCACAGTATCTTGCAAAGAACTGAAAGCTTTCAAATCCCACTAAAATTGGTGAGAATTACTGGCAATTAATCGTATCCTGGAATTATTCCATGACTTGGAAGAATAAGCACTAGGACAAAAGAAATACACCCAGTGACTAATATCAAGATATGAGTGATTTGTTAATAAAACCAAATAGCTTAACAGGGGATCATGCTTCCTGCCAACATCTTTTTTTTTTTATTAAATGAAATCTACGAAGGGAAATCACGTCAGGGAGTCACTGTAGGTATTCTCCTTGTGACTACTTATCTTTTCCACAATAAATCTATGCATAATTTCATTTTGCTACTGATAGTTTCAGATTACCAGCAAAATGGCATATATATCAAACACCTGCATTTGCTTTCCAATACACACAGTCATGCCATTTGAAGACAAACAGGTCTGAGTTGTACGCCTTTAAACATTCCTACCATCTACCTAGGAAAAATTTTCCAAGAATTGCCATTTGTGCCATTTTACTTTATGCTGAGCACTAGATGCCTTAGATAAATGTGATTCCTTCCTCACCCTCTTTCTAAAGTATATCTTTTCCTGTTACTCCAGGTGGTTAAACCAAATATAATCCAATACATTTTCTCTCACCCAAGTTGTGGAGGAACCACAGTCAGTCCAAACACATAGGCAAGGCTGTAACTAGCTCTTGCTTACACGTAATGAACTAGAAGTCACCATCCAAAACTGCTACTCAAGCTAAGACAGTTTATTGAAAACTTCATATCCAGTGCACTGGCTAAGCTCACCGCATACGGCTCTGTGCTCCAAGGGCAGCCTCAGTCCTTTTCATTAGCAAGGGGGCTGTGTTTATGGGGTAATTTTATAGGGATTTCCCCCAGAACTCATTCTGTCCATGCTCCGAGTGAACTGAAAATCAGAGAGCTGCAGGTAGAAGAGAGCTGAGCTAGAGATAGAAAAGCTTGCTGAGCAGTTCATATACTTCATTTTAAACATAGTTAAGCTCAACTTTTCCTGAACAAAAAATATGATCAATTACAATACTATAACTGCAGCATATTTTAAAATATTTTGCTGAACTAGGGCTCGAGTTTCAATTTTTCATAGAACCTCTTAAAAAGATGGAAGGCTTTTCTTGCTAAGCCCATTCAGACATGTCTTGTAAATGACTCATAATTCAGTTGCTACCAACAATAAAGCATTTAGGCAGAAGATGATACTGAAGACAGCACATGTAAAATAATGCAAATGGACAAAAAAGACCAGAAATTAAAATGTAACCATAGCATTGCAAAAGCTGAGAAAATAGTGACAAAGTATATAAATAGAGAATCAGAAAATATATAAATAGAGAGTGAGATTTAATATTCAACCACAGTGCTGTTGCCAAAATGCAATCTTTTCTTCTTCTTTTTTCCCCTTCTTCTCTTCAACATTTGATCTGCATTTCAAGTAGAGGAGCATGCAGGGAGGGAGTGATTGCTGAAATGAGTATTTACACAGCATTAACTGTTATTTTCACAGATGAAATAATTAGCCTTAAAATTTGACATTTCAGAAATGACAGGACAAATACTGCTGGTTAAAAATGTTTGACTAAGGTAAAAGAATTCATGATTATTTTTATGAGCCCCAGAATGGAGCTTGCAGAAACCACAGGTAGTTTGTAGCTGGTTCTAGAGTAAGACTTTTGGAAAACTCTGCTTATATGAAATAAACAACTCTAATAAATGAAGGCAAGCTGCCTATTTAAATAAATACTTTTTTTCGACATCAAATAAAGTCCCCTGACAGAACATCAATCTTCCTTACAGAAATGTAAACTTTCGGAACTACTTCCTACCACAATAATAGCTACAGGTTACCTGGCTATGGATAGTAAACACACCGTGTTATATTTTAAGTATTTTTTTTAATGCTGGGCATAACACCCAGGCACTAAAGAAAGATATTAAGGCAGTATTGTTACAGCAGACAGTTTGCAAGTTGATTAGTGGAACAGAACATATTCCCAACTATCCCTATTTCTGTTTTCTGCAAAAGAAAGAGAGTATTTATGAAAGAAAATCATAACACACGCCACATATATCTATAATCAAAGGTTCATCTGCATTCCTGTTCCACAGGACAGTGGATCATTTACATCCTAGCATCTTCAAAAAGATTAATGTTTCTTCTATAATTGCTCTCTTTTCTATGCTACAATCCTGAGGCGCTGCCACACACTGGAAAAGGGAATTTAAACAGGGAAGAGGAAATGCTACAGATGTACAGGAATAATGGAATAAATTTCACCTGTTGGAAAGCAAGGAGCATTTCTTTTCTGGATGAGAAAAGGCCAAATTTTCAAAGAGGAGTCATCTTAGCCTCTACATCTGGGCTATTACCAGCTTCCACTTGATGTGAAACAATTTATACACAAAGATCAGTACTTCTCTGTGGAAAGAAACCTACTGCAGAGTTCAATTACCTATATGCATTACCATTTCCCACCATTTCTTTATGCTGGCAAACTTTTTGTGGATTACGTACACAAGGAGGAATCTTACTGGGAGTGCTGTGAATTTACATAGCTTTTTATCTGTCACCTAAGGACCTGACTATTCCCTCTGCATGAAGCACTCGGTACCATTTATGCATTTGAAAGTTCTTCTGTCTATAGTAAACCAAAAAGAAAAAGCATTTATTTCTTTTTCAGATCAGTTCTTCTTTTCAAAAGTTGCCTTTTCTTAAGTTTCTATTCCTCGCTCTCAATCCTTTCTTAACCTTCTTTTATTTTCACTCACATCTTTTATCGACTTTCCAGTAAACATGTTCAGGAAACCTCTAGATAAGATGGTGAGAGATCCAGGAGAAATAAAAGATGCATAGCACCAAAGGCAAAAAAAAAAAAACATGAAACAACATGAAAATTGCAGAGCTGGCAAACGCTCTCTCTTTTCAAAGTTTCCCACGATCAGCTCTAACATACTTCCCATAAGTAATACTACCTCACAAACTGCATAGATAAGGCAAAAGCCTTATCACGTAATTAGACAAAATCTTGTAATGCCACAATGTGCACTAAATGTCCGATCTGACACCTAATAAATATGTGGGAGGCTTTCCATCTACTTCAAAGGTTGCTGAACTGAACCCTGAGTGTGTGGGCTCACTAATGAGCAACCTGACTTGTGCCCATGAGCCAGGCAGAGGATAGTTACAAGAAAATGCAATCTCTACAGCTCATAATTGTTTAGATGCTGGAAAATGGAAAACCACAGAAATAACGAACTGGTCGAGACACAGCCCACGACACATTTGCTTTTCATGTATTCTGCTAATCAAAATTTGTGACACAATTGGAAGAATGGAAGATTTACAACTAGAAAAAAAATGTGCTTAAATTTGCTATCTAGAGTAGATTGACAGCTCATTCACAACTTTAGCAATAAACGCCAGTCATTTACACCAGCGTGGAGACAGTGCAGAGGGAGGCACACTTAGGGGCATGATTACACTGCAGTACAGGAGAAACCCAGCCATGGTCCGGGATAGGTCTCCACAAGCTAATTTAACTTGCTAAGAAAATTAGATATAGACCTAACAGGAATTATTTTCCCAAAAAAGTAACTTCAACCGTCGCACATCTACTATGTAGTATCAATCTAAAGCTTCTTAAAGGCATCAGGTCTTGAAAAGATTAAGTTGAATTACAAACTTGCAATTGGTACTTTGATTTACTTTGTGCTAAAATACAGTCAGCATGCAACATTGGCTTTTTACTGCTTTATGGAGTATACAATTACATGAAATACACATCAAACTCATCTAAATAGCTAGCCATTTAACTGTCTGTTTGGAGCAGTTGCACACTCCGTCATCCTGTGTGATCTAAAGCACAGACTCAAGTCTGGCTGCTGTTTATAATTTAAGATAGGTAGCTCTGAACAACAAGGCCTTTCCCCCTCCTCCCTCCCAAGGAAGGGAAAGCTCTTAAAAGGTCAGGCACCGATGCAGTTTACTGAATAAAAACTCAAGTTTGAAGAATGTGTCTTCTAAAGTGATTTTACTACCTGGGATGTAATGAGTTTTACAGGCTCTCTTTGTTAAATTGCCCTGACAATTTCCATTTCCACTTGCTTCAATCATATTAACAGAAGCTAAAGTTCACAAGTAGTAAAATATTTCAGTGTACTCAGCTGGGTCTCTAAAAAATAGATCACACACTTGACAAACATATAGGACACAACGTTTGGCATTCCATTTCATGTTTGGCTTGGCATATCTCGTTTAGGGCAGGACAAGATGCCCTACCATAGTATCTCATTACTCATGCAAACAAAACACAGCTACACCAAGGACTTGACAAATCCCATTAGGTATGTCAGAAGGACAAGATTGTCCCAGTGAATCGGTGAGGGAAGGAAAAGGGAAATATTGGAGATGCTCCACTGAAGGGAAACGTACTTAACATCATAACACACAAACATACAAAATCTGGGTAAATAGGTAAGAATTGAAACAGGAAATCCCTCACTGAAATGAGAAAAGGGAACAAAAAAGCGAAGACAGCAGGGATAATTCTGCTTCTCATTAGAAGAGCACATAAACAACTCTGCTACTACCTTATTGTGTATTTGCCTTTGCCTTTTTAAATCAGACAGTCCTTAGGGGATGGGATGGACCTTCCTCCGTCTTTGGTAAGTGTCTAGTGCTCCTTGGAAGGGACTGCAATCTAAATAACAGTGACCAACAAATGATAGCTTCCTCTTTTCCAATGCTGAAATAGTTCAGAAAGTTTTGTATAATTTGCAGAATATAGGAAAGAAAACTTCAGTGAATGACTATGTGATGCAAAGGAGGATTTGAAAGTGATCTTGCACTAATTCAAAGCAAAATCTTATAATGTGCAGCACAAGAGGCTTACCCATGCCTTCGTATTTTGATCTACAAATTTTGCTTCCCAAATGTTTTTTGACATTATTTTCCTAGAGTGCTAAAGCTCTGACTACCCTGTAAGATACATCAGCACTATACTGAGATTTAAATTGATTTACTGTGACTTCAATTTAAAGTGCAACTTGGTGCAACCAAGAGAAGAGCTAGGCCAAGAAATGTTTTTGCTAAGATGACCCACACTAAGTGACGCATGTAGCAAATGGAGCATCTGGACGTATGTGAAACATCCAACAGCAATCTACAATCTCACTGAGTGAGGGAGTCTGACACAGATCTTTAGGAAGCCGATTAATGGACTACTGAGGCTCTTTGGAGTCGAAGAGATAAAAGGAAAATCAATGCTCTCAAAACAATTCTAAAACAAAAAATTTGGAACTATGCGTTATCATCCAATCATTCTCATAAACATTAATAATGATGAAGCAGGTTCAGATACAGTCAATACTTAACATAAAAAAGAAGTAGGACTTAAATAAATGCTGTACTCATCACTCATTGCTCCTCCTGAGGCCCAGAACACAGTAACTGGCTCGACAGCATAATAACCAGCTCTGATGTAAAAAGATCTTTATTATATATGCTTATCTCGCGGCACTGACTGAAGGTGGCAGACAGTATGTGAAGGGAAGATGACTGCATAATGGGAATACGGTTCCCCAAATCCCAGGAGGAATAAAAACCTGTAGCAATCGAGGTAAATCAAAGCTGTATGAAAAGAAACGCTCAGCTCATTTAGATGCAAATATATCCAGACAACACCATGCACCACCTCTAAACAGTACTGCACATCCAGTATTACTTCCATTGTACCGACAAATGCCTATCTTCTCTATAATAATGTTCTCTTTGACGTACATGCTGTGGAAGAGTTAAGGCATATTTACATTCAATCAACAAAACTTCATCAGCACAGCAAGATGAACAAAGATCATATCCATAACCAGCATCTGACCTTTTCATCTCTCTCTCCCTGAATGCACGTGTGCGAGGCAGGCAAGCGTGCACGTACACATGAGCAGAAACGATACATCATGTCTGAAATCAACTTCTGGCCAAGGCATCCCAATATTTTCTCCTACGCTAAGTATTTTATTCACTGCAAGCGCTGGATTTTAACTTGTACCATCTACAGAGCCATGCACAGAGTTAGTGCTGAAGTAATGGAGAATAGAAAGTACATTTGTTAAATAGATGCAATACCTTTTAACCTAAATCACTTGTACTAAATTACTTATTTACTAATTCACAGTATTCAGCCAGGACATGGCCTACTCATCACAGACCACTAAAATTAAACCTGTGCATACTGCAGGACTTTGGCCCAAGAACAGGTTATTGCACATCAGCCACTTTTCACAAACCATCTACATGCATATTTTTCTGAAAATACAGGCAGAAATTTGAGGTAGTTTATCCTTCAGGAAAGGAAGGATAAATCACCAATTTATTACTTTGAAATAATTTGTTGATGTGTCAGAACCTTTACACCTTTTCACAGTTGCTCCCTGATCCGATCTGTCGTTTACCATCTAGAAATAAAATCTTTACACTTAAAGTGAGCGGTACAAGTTAATGATGTTCTTGGCGCTACTGTTTCAGCTTGAACAACACAGGACTTAGCACGCAGTAATGGTCTGAGGGGGCACTGGATGGCCAGCTTTGGTTAACAAGGCTTCTTTTCTAAACTGCAGTCTGTAAGAAGCTATCGACCTCTACTTTGGAGCTAGCAGATTAACTGAGGGTTTCTACTTTGTTAAGACTGTTTTTGGAAACTCTAAGCTGGTTTTAAAAAGCTGAAGTATTTGCCTTAATGTACAGTGCTTATACAAATCAGATGCAATCCTCTTTCAAAAGTGGTTCTTGAAGAAACTGCTGGAACCTTACCTAGGATTTAGGTCCCAACATGCCTCAGCTGCACCTCCTTTTAACTCTCCAGATTTGTGAGGGAGGAGACGGTTTGTGGATTCAGCGGGCCAACGCGCACATCACTGACTGTGGCTGATAACTTCAGAGTTGCCCAGAAGACCAGACTCTTAGATTTCGGTTCCAGCTTGATGGGCCAAGCTGACCTTCCGGGCATGATTCTGTTATCTCAGCTTTGCCTTTGGGCTTCAAACTATCCACAGTAGGCATGCAGGGCTGCCACTGACAGACACAAGAATTTTGTGGAATGATTTAATAAGGATATTTTCCTCTAGCTGGGACTTGAGTTTTAAAGGCAAATCTGACCCCTCATTCCTAAATTCTTCCAGAATAAAATCTTGCGCCGCGCCACTAAGGGTGAAAAATAAAAACAAGGTCTATACAAAACCAATGTTTGTTGTTTGTTTTTAAAGAAAAAAAATTGTGTGGGTTTTTTTTTTTTTTTAACAAATATGTTAAGTGGGGGTGGTTACATTATTGATGACCAAGCAGAGCAATATCAAGTAAGCAATACATACTGTCTTGGATTATTGTTTTTGAAACAAAAATTAAGAACAAGTTCTAATGGAATTAAAATGAAAAGATCAACAGAGATCATTTATTGATCAAAACCCCCCAATATATTCCATTTCTGCTGCAAAAGAAGACAATAAGCACAGATGAGGCAGCAAAGTATTTTACACAGGTGAAATATCAGCTAGGGAATCAGGATGCCAAAATCTTGAAACAATCCAGCACATCTTCCTAACGGAAGACTTTGTATACCAGTATTGTATGCTGAATGCATCTGTTAACTTTGGGTCCAAAATATAGCTCTGTATTCTAAACCGGCAAACTTCAGAACCACAAATCACTGCTCTGTAGCTCTGAGCAATTTTATTTTTAAACATGATTAGAAGTGGTAGTACCAACAAGGCTGAGGGTCATCTAAATCATCCAAATTTCCAGATTTGAGCTCCTGCTCAGAAAAATCAAGTTCTGTCTTAAAACAACTGAACTTGATTCCCTGAAAAATATTTGTACATGTATCTGTCATCTGGATATTGATATTGGGCAGCAAGATTTCTAGTTGTCTAAAACAAATATTAGACACAAATATATCTCAAGAGTGCATCTCTCAAGAGTGCCAATTTGAACAGGGTAGATCATTCTCTTAGCAAATATGTTTTGCATGTCTCAAGGTTTTTCTCTACGTAATATTTATGTGAACAGTAATTCTAACAAAAAAATCCCAAACAACCAAAAACATGAAAGGAGAAGTAGTAAAATACCCATTTGCTTCTTACAGATTTATAACTCAGGCCTGTATTTCTCACCATTCTATCTTCATGTTAAAACTTTTTAGCAGTGAAATATCTGCATAGATAATATAAAGTTGTTGGAGGGTTGTTTTTTTAAATAATCTTAAAGGTAATAAAAACCTGCCAACCCCATGGAACCTAATCCTCGTTTCTTAAAGCATGAGAGATTTTATCACAATTGAAGTAAATGTTCCTTAGAGCAAAAATACCAAGATTTAATATGTTAGGAACTCATCTACGCACTGGCATTTTCTCATTTCCACTTTTCTTTGTGAAATGCAGCATTTTAGAAAGCATTTAAAGTTCAGAAACACACACATTTAACTTATTTTCTGTATCTCCTATTTAGCTTACTGTATTTTTGGAATTATATACAGCTAGAAATTAAGCTATAGGACACCGGGCAAGACTTTTCTAGCACAAGTCAAGATACTGAGCTGTCACATTTACGGTGTTAAACAACAGCCAACCCGTTGATATAATCACTAAAGACAAGATAAAGAAGGGACCTTTAGCTATGAACATTTGCAAACACTTGAAGGGTCACTTTAAAACTTGCACTTATAAAATATAACGTCTGCATTTGACTCAAAACCTAGTAAAGCATTCTGAGATTTAACTTTAAGAGAGCAAATGAAATCTAGCAGTTCAACATGCAAGATAATGCAGTTTATACACTTGCTAAAAATAAGAGTTTCTGCAGAGTTTGCAGAAAAAACTCGAAGAAATTTTGCAAAACCTAGGGTGCTCATCAATTGACTAAAAGGTAGTAAAAAATACCTATTAGGCAAGGTACTGCCCAACTAAGAGATGGTACTACAGCACTGCAAAGACCCTCTCGTAAAAATAGTGTACAGCTCTGCTCAACCACGTTCAAGAAAGATGGATTGGAAGTGGAAAACTTATAGAAAAGGGCTATTGATCAGTGGAATATCAGAAGAAAACGGGTCTCTCCTAGAAGAGAGATTTTGCCTGCCTTGTGCAACATCCAGCCAGCTCAGATCCAAAATTCATGTAAGTGCAACAGGATGGTTGGAAGTGTGTAGGAATATCCTAAAAAGAATGCAGTGCATTTACAATAGCAAAAGGAAGGATGCAAATGGGATATCATTCTGCTTTAGAAATGCTTCATGCGGATTGACAGAGATGGAAAAGACTGAAGTGAAAAGACTGCATTGGCATGGGAACAAAGGGGGATGGCACAGAAGGAAAGACATTTGTGAAGGGCAAGATCACTGAAAAATTTCCAAAATATTAAGTGAAAGACTAACACATAAGGGGTTATCAAAGAAATACCAGCAAACAGGCAATAAATAGTATTTACAGGTATCGCTCAACGCCTGAGCTGATCTATGGACCGTTAAGACCAGGTGACATGAGAGGGCTGTGTTTTGTGAGAGGTTTTCATCACAGTATAAGGTGTTTCAGGTCTCAGCTACTACAAATTCAAAAGACCTCTGACCAAAGAAACGAAGAAACCTTTAGTAAAATCCAGTATAAAGGGTTAGGTACTAGATGATGCTCCCAGGAGGAAAGTGCCTAAATTGCTACTTTGTCAGACCGTGTCCTTTAGATAAGCCTGCACCAGGCTTCCCAGATGTCTTGCGATCAAAGAGAGCCAGTACAATAGTCACTTACAGGAGTGCAGAGAGGTACCCTGGTAACTAACCTAATTGCTGACTGATATAAAATGTCCAGCCTCCTCAATGTACTCCCATAAGCCAATCTAGAAATTACTTATATACTCAACAGAAGTGAATAGCATGCAACAGTGCACTCATGCAAGATTAAACTATTTATTTGAACTTCAAGCAAAGCAAAGCAGAGTCTATCCAACACTCCTTTTGAACGTAGAAAGCCTGAGTTCAAGAAGAATTAGAAGATTGATCATACGAAAAGTAAGCCATTATGTATTTCAGCTAATGAAATTTTTATTCTGAAAGGGAAACATTTCCATTACTGTAGGCCCAGCAGCACCAGGAGAGAGGGCAAGGCAGCAAGACCTCGGCAACCCCATTACAGCCAGATTTCCACCTGGTTTGGAGCGGTTATAGCTCCTTTACCAAACCCACGATGATACTATCTGAAATGTGCTGTACAGTAGGAAGGCGATCTGATGTGAATTAGGTCACGCTATTAGCAATAGGTGACCTTTCACTGATGAACAGTTTTTAAGCAAGGGAAAAGATTTTTTGGAAGTTAAGACACTGCAAAGACCCTCCCTGCACTGACTCCACATGCTGTTTTATGCTGCGTCGCTATAATAAAGCAATGCAGCCATATAAATGGTCCTGATGTTCCTTAACAAGCTATAATTGGAGTAGGTGACTAGGAAAATTTTTAGATAAATGGTGGGATCATAACCTTTTATGCAAAATGGACAAATAAGTTTCGGAAATATCTGGGAAACCCTGAGGCTGTGTAGCTCTACTTCAAGCCATAGGCACAATTAAAGCAGACAGTAAATCACTAAATCTCATCTCAGACTTTACAATTTTGTTGTTGTTTTGGTTTTTGCCAGTTTTTGCTGACAGATGGAAAAAATACTGGCTGAACATGACCAAGATTTAATTTACCTCCAATTTCCTTCCTATTCCTACAGCACATTCCTAAAAAACACACAGCATTTTATTCCCAGTGCTTAGAAGAATTACTAGTAAATAGTCGCACTCCCAACAGTACATACTATAAAAATACCACTGTAATACTTTTTGCTACTCATGAGAATTGCATTAATTAGAGAATTTTCTCAACAATATTTCTAAATGATCACCTATAAATGTGTGCATACATGTATATAAATATAGTTACTTGAATACTTATCAACTATGCCTTTCTTCAAGGCATCTTCTCTTTCTTTACCTGTCTATCAGCTGCATTTAAGAACCAAGAATGATTTAACTGCATGAAGAAATGACATCTGAGGCACAAACTTCAGTGACAACTCTCAGAAAGGTATGTCCACTTGTTCTGAGGAATTCAAAGTCAAGCTTTCCAGCACCAAGCCTTAATTGTCCCAACGCCAAAATTTTCTGACTTTAGAAATGAAGCATCTCATACTCCCTT
>NW_008824808.1:2417445-2428124 GCF_000699105.1 Pygoscelis adeliae
TTTGATAAAAATAGAAAGATTGCAGATGACTGACGAGTGGTAATTATTGAACACACCCCGCTTTGTTACTTACTGGCACCCAAATAAGCAAAGTTATATCCATTATAACATGGGGAAAATATACCTCATCAGATATTATATCCATTCTAATTCTGTGTTCACCCGGGGGAGGTCCAACTTTTCCAACTACAAAAATGCATTTACAGCTGCTATCATCAAAGTTTTCATTGCTCTCCATAGTTTTTGAGACCGTGAAGTTATGAGGCGTAGTACAGGAAATAACTGTTGTACCTGCATTACTGCAGTGTAAAGGGGTGTCTTTAGTAGTTGTAAATGCCCCAGAGGTCCCCAGGACATAGCCTTGTATAGGTTTCTTGGGAATCAAACAAAGACTCCTTCTGCCTACACAGCTAGAGAAACTGGCAATTTAGGGTCCCTAGGTTCTCCCATGTGTCCACCATTTTGGACTATGGCTCATAAAAGGGTCATTTTCCTCTGTGAGCACTAGGGGAAGCAGAACAGCATTAATATACATCCTTCCTAAAAAAGGATTCATCTGCACAGCATGAGATCTGCTGCAGTCCTTTTCTCCTTTTAGATATGAAGGCATGTGCTGCAGTGTTGCTGGTAACACCATGCCCAAGCAGTGAGCGCAAGATAAAATGCACAGGGCTACTTGCAGTAGTCCCTGGCAAAAGGTAATGTCCTCAAGCCTGCTGACAGAATTGGCCAGACATTGATCCACCAGTGACATTAGTTTCAGGTATTGTTCAGCAATACGACAGACATTAATTTGACCTAAGATTTAAGGAAAGCTGAGATCAAACAATCTCAGAATTTAAGGCAGGCATTTATAATGCCTTATTTATACACAGATTTTTTTTTGGGGGGTGGTATATTTCCTTTTGACATAACATTGAAAGTATGACCTCGTACTTGGGGTTGTACGTTCTTCACTTGCTGTTTTAAAGGAATAGTTACGTTACTTTTTTTTAACACTTCAGTTATTTCTGGGGTATGTTTTTCTAAAGCTGACAGTTCTTATCTAAAAATTGATCTTCCTAGATTTAATCAGCTATGTGCATTTATCCTTGTACAAAATGAGGTACGCCTTACAAAATATCCGATATCAGCCAAATGTACCCTTCCTCTGTGTGTCCATTTTCCCCTTTCCCAGGCTGCAGCCCTACACAGCATCAGCAATACTCATGTCCAGCATATTGATACAAAATGACCCTCTAAGCTTCCTATCAGCTGTGCTCTCACATTACAAAAACACTTTACTATGCTTCATGTTCATTACTTAGCAACTGCTCCTTGCTTCTAAGAACCGCATCCTTATTTACACATGCACAACCTGACATATCTTTCTTAAAAGTGGAAAAAGAACAGGGATCAAGGGAAGCTATGATTGCATTTTATAAAATCGTAAGTGGCATGAAAAAGATTCATGAGGAACAAGAGCCTTCTGCCTCTTCTAATACAAGAATTAGCAGGCAATCAATTAAATCAACATTGCAGGTCTAGAGCAAGCAAAGGAGATGGTTCTTCGAAGAACTTATAGTTAAACTGAAGAATTTCTTATGGCTGGATGTTGTGCTGCCAAAATTTTAAATGCAAAAAAGGCAGGATAAATTCTTTATTTGGGGGTGGGGAGGCAGTTCTACAGAAGGCTGTTCAAGACAAGCTCAGGAAACCCCAAATCGCAAATTGCTGGTGGTTAGGAGAGCACTCTGGGGAAGTATCCTCAGATGCTTGCCCGGTTCTTGTACTCCTCTGTTGGCAAATGCTATAGTGTACTATCAGAAAGAGAATCAGATGTCAGGGGGACCTTTCTTCTGGCTCGATATGGACGGTTTTACATTCTTATATCACATTTATTTTGATCACATCAAAGTTAGTCTAACGTGACTGCAAATAGACTTCAACCCTTCATATCATCATAACCTCCCTTTCTGAGCACAAATATATAAAGGGAAAGTCCAAGGACTGAAAAATTCAACGAGCTGCCATCATGACTCAGTTTGTTGTATGTATCATGAGGAGAGCCTAATCTGATAATTTTATACAATGGAAAAATAGAGCGTTTTTTCCAGCGACAAAAATTATCATTCATTAGTGAACAAAATCACATCTAAACCTAAATTTATTTAGATTACAGCCAAACCACTCAGACATGTCGGTTGAATGGGAGACATTAATTAATAAGGAAATAACAAGCAGAGTATTCACTAATACAGTAACATTCAGATGTTCCGAGGGGGGTGCATATGTGCACAGGGAATATCTATGCATATTACTAGTAGATTTGTGTTTACTGGCAGAATATGCACCTGTGTATTTCCAGACTGATGAGCTGTTACACAGGCACTCACATCAACTCAGAAGAAATGCTACTGAAGTTTGCACACCTGCTTTCCAAATCAAACAAAATAATCTGAAAGTGGCCTGATTTTCACACAAATTGCATTGCTTTGTTGAATCTGTGTCTCCGTCCAGCTAAGCGGTACCCCAAAAAGCATGCACATATCCTCCTGCTGGTGGTCATGTGAATCACCTCCTCCTCCTCCTGAGGAAGCATGCTAGATACAATGATTTTTTGTTTCTCACCTTACAAAAGCATTGTCCTCATGCTGAGCTACAGAAGAACATGATTAAATGATATGTCACTGAAAGAAGGGCTACGTCCATTTTCTACCACAGTAATATTTTCTAAAACCACAGGTTTTTGATCATTTCAGAGTGCACTGGGTTTTTCCTGGTGAGCAAAGATGTGCTTACTGAATTTAGAACATAGTTTCTCTCAGTCTGAGCTGCAGATTCCCAAGCTGCATAGTTGTGGTCGGATAAACTCCTCCGTGGGGCGTTTGGAGTTTCCTGAGTATGGAGGGTAAAAAGAATTAATCTGACTCCAGTGTTTAACTCATTTGCAGGACTCAGATTTCCTGTTCTGCAAACATAAAGGGTTTGCAAAGAGTGCATAAGAGCTTCCAAGATGTATAGCTATGTAAGTGCTAAAGATAGGGAGCCCCATTCTTCTCTCCAGCTTAAATTGCCAAAGCTCTGCGGATTTCAGCTGTATTATTACCAATTCAAATGTGTTCCAAGTCAGAGGAAAGTCAAGAACAATGTGTATTTATGAAAAAAGGCCAATTCTTGTTTGGCTGAAGTTCATAACCTGAAAAGAACCCAGTAATTCCATTATTCTCCAGCCTAAAAGTTGGCTACATCTTTCACTTATCAGCATCTGTTCTGTGGTGCAGGGCATTAGTAGCATGGAGGTGGATATATTTACTGATTATTTACATTGCCATTTTCAAAGGCAGAGGAATGTTTTAATCTTAGATGAAGTTACAGTATGAAAAAAACCAAGTCAACCTAGAAACTAAAGCAGTGCTTGAAAAGGGAAGTAAAATACCATGGCAAGGTCTATTTGAGGTGATAGCTAGAGAATAAACATGATTGTATGTGCCGTAAGATTTTCTAAGCTAACTTAGTGGTTAAGAAAGGTGCTGAGCTAAGATTTTTGGGAACAAAGGAACATAGCACTGACCTAATTCCTCTCCATTAATCAACAGTAAAGTCCCATTCACTTCTAGAGAGTAGAATTATGCTAAGTTAAGCACTTCTGAAAACGCCCAAAGAAATTTCTGTGTATAAATTTGGCAGGTGTGGTACAAGCACTGCCGATGCACACTCCCTTTCATACTGACCTACATGTTTTTAGGAGTAATACATGCAAGTGTGAAAAGACAGCTGGATTTTAATATCCCCAGGATTACTTGATGTTCTTCTTTCAAGAATGGCTCCAGCTAATGCATTCTATGTTGGCTTGTGAACGTGCATCTAAAAGCAGGAAGAAGATCATAAGCTCATTTCACATTGGCTACCATATAGTTCTCAGGTAGAAGCGTGAAATTTTCCAGGCTAGATGAGGCTATGAAGTCCTTCCATTAGGGTCATGTATCTTCACTATCACCCCGATCCATCACATTAGCTGTTTCTTACAAAGCTGCTCACCGCTTTAGTCTTGATTGTCTAGAAAGCTCATAAGACACAATCATCCGCTACTGCAGGTCATCTGAGATTTAAAGTTAGCACTTCGCTATAGCACATCTGTGATTTGAATCCTGAATTGAGAGAGTGTTTCATCTGGTAAAAAAACTTGCAGGTTTAGAAAGGCGTATCTTCCTAAGATATTTTGTGATAAAACCTGATACAAAGAAATAATTTAGCATCTCTTCAATGCCTTTACTTCATCAATCACTATCCTTTAAAGAATGAAAAAACATACTGTGTTTACAAAACCTACATTTAAGGGCCAGCTCCAGCTGGGAAACTACAATTTCCCATTGTAAGAGTGAAAGACAGTTTATGCAAAACAACACAGATAAACAGGCAAGAGAGGATGAGGAGGGCATGGCTTTGATAAGCGACACTATATGAAACTGTTGGGCTTGTGGTTATTGCTTCTGCAGGACTCCTTTGGTATGGTTGAATTGGTAAAAGACATCAAAGGAGAGAGACACTGGCACCTGTAATTTACAGATCTAAACCAAACCACCTTTCACTTCCTCCCAGCTATAATTTTTCATTGCCATTTAACCCAGGATCGTTATCGATTCAGGTCAGCATTGGTCAGTCAGCATGTACCGTGCACAAACACAGGGAGAGACAGTTAACATTTTAGGAAGGTGAGAGGAGTGTTCACTGCAGAGTGCTCCACACACGTACACACAGTTGTGCCAAACGTCTCTGACAACTGGTGAAGCAGCAGCCCACGCCTGGCTGTGCAATTCATTCGGAAACGATGTGGAAGGTGGCCAGCATCAGCACAGCCCAGTTCTCAGCTTCTCCTATGGTGCTGAGCACGCCGGGGTTTCCAGAGTCACCAACTCCTGTTCTAGCAGCAAATGAAGAAAATCATTTTAAAGAGCCAATACAAATATTTGACTTCATAGAACAGTTTGCTGGGGTGGTGGTGGAAATCAGATAATTAAAGAACAGGATTAAAACGAAGCCTGACAATTTCAAAACTGAACTCTAAAAATCCTAGCGTCTTGGTTTGGTATCAGAAGGAAAGTTGACTCAATAAGGCTGTTATCCACAAATATTGTCCAAAAAATGCAAACAACCAGTATCCTGAAGTTTGGTTAGCTAAAATCTGCAGACATTTCAATCATGAATTAAGAAACCACTTGTGGGATTCAGTGTATCAGATGCTCAGTGTGTAGGCCATATTTCATATTTTGTAAGGATAGCATTTTTATTAAATATTTTCATGAACTTTTAAACTGCAAAATACAGAGAATTAAAATTTTCCATTTAAAATCTAGATTAAAAAAAATATTAGGAATAAGAGCTTCCACTGGAGAGTCTTTCCATTTTCTGCAGTTTCCATTTTAAGGAACAGCCCTTTAGAGTATTGGTATATGACAGAGAAAAAAGGGAAGTCATTTAAAAAGAAGAGAAAATGAAGCTGAAAAATGAGCAGGCAGAATGGACTTATTCGGTCAGCTGACTCATACCAGAGCAATTCCTGAAACCTACGCAAAAGCCTGGAAAAGAAATAAGATTCTTCTGTGGGATTTCCTTTTCCTTGGTCCTTGGAGAAAAACTGTCTATTTAACTATAGAGCAACCAGTACCTCTGTACCTCTTCAGAAGCTCTTACGCTTGGCTCTGTTCTGTGGGGAACAGCTCCCTTTTATGTTTCACCTAGATGGTGATTACTCCCTGTATTTAAGCTTCTGCATGACAGAGAGATGAGAAAAATGTCACACAAGAAGCAAAATCACATTCTGTAATTCCCTTGTCAAGCAAAACAGATCACAGCCTATTGGCACAGTCCTTTTTCAGAACCAGCTCCTTCAGTGTGCCCTCTGCATGGCAATTACTGCAGCAGAGTAGTCAAGAGATGTTCCTTGGACTTAGACAACTGCCAATGGTAATTAAATATTTCTTCAATGTCCACATTTCTCACACAGGTGCTGACAATGTCTAAATGCATTATACATACAAAAGGAAAACCCAGAGAAGACACACATCATCAAATACATTTTTTAATCCATATTGGATTAAAAATCCTGCACTTGGAATAACAGCAGGATTTCTTCCACCTTCTTGGTGAATGTGTTTGTTTCAACACTCTTGATGGCCTGCTAGATACTAAAGAAGCTATTATATACTCTCTGCAAGAACCTACCTTTGCCTGAGTGTGACCTACGTCCACTTTACGCAATCTTACAGCAGACTAGAACTGGAAATAAAAGACGGTAGAGAGTACCCCAAAATGTCCGTGAAGGTATAAGCTGACTGCACAGCCCACCAACTTCAGGCTGACATAAGTTCAGATGCTCAAATTTATTTAGACAACAGACTTCTATTAATTCTTCAGGTGATTTAGACTCCTCGGCGTCATTAAAACTTACATATAAAGCAGATTAAGAAGTGTCCTCATGAATAAGTAATTCTGAGTGAAGGACTATTGCAAATCCCAAGAATAGATGTGGCTACAGATTTTATTAGAACATTGATACGTTTTTCATGTGCACTATCTTCCTTGCCTACTTCTCTGAGCCAACTCCCATATTACTAAGACTCTCCTTATTAATTTTCCATGTTCTGTCTACAACATTTTTCTAGAAAATGCAGACAAGGAGCAGATGGAAAAACCCAAACTGATGTATGAACCATGCACATAAGCACTGTCTTTTCTGTATCATGTTTGTGTAGTCCCTAGCACAAAGAGACAAACAAATCAATAATCCCTGTGAGATTATCCAGCGGCATATCAGTTGTGCTGTTTTTAGTAGGAAAACAAAACCAAAAAACCACCTGGACTCTACGAGCCTGGGCAAGCAGGCACTATGTACATAGAAACAAATCTGCAAGTCTGAGTTATTTCCAAAGGCAAGCAGGAAGCACATGGTAAAATAAGCCAGGCCAGCTGAGAAACCATCACTCAGCAGCTCCATAGCATTAATTCTTCTGAATAAATGAAATTGTTAGTAAGCACTTTTGAAAATGATGGACGACAAAGATGTATTTCATTGGACACAGGACAGTGGCAGTAGTCAAAACTTCTGCTTCGGGTACCTGTGTGAGGGAAATGCTAAAGAGGCAAGGTGACAACACACGCATGTACAAGAGCCTCACGCAGATCTCATGTGGGTAGGAGGCTGTGAGGGTCCTTGTCCCACCAAGCAGGCAGCCGTCCATGGGCCCATGAGACCTCACCTCCCAGCTGCCACCACTACCTCTGCAGGCGTAATACTGCTGTTCCTCTGCCTCAGCCGAATCCTCTCCTGACTACTTTACACCAGGCTGAACAGCATCGAAGAGAACAAAAAGAGAGATTCAAGCATGTTTAATGATGTTTTTCCCTGTGTAGGGTTACGGGTGTATTAGCCTCGACAGAACAAGTTTTCCAACAGTGATGGGACTTGGAGCACCGATCCACCAGAGTTTAACCTTCTTCCAGAGGCAGCACTCTGAAACAAAATCAGCCAAAAAGGTGTCCAAATGCTATAAAAATGAGGGAGGTGGCTGTATTTAAGCATCGATAAAATGAATATATTTTTCTCAAGTATCCACAAGATACTTCTGGGAGCCAAAATGGGTGGGGGTTCAGTCCTCCTTTTTGTTTTTCAAAGAAGATTCCTGGATTTCTATGAGAAAAATTATATTGTGTTAAAACTGAGAAAGAACTTCTCTTTCCGAGCAAGATTTCTCTCCAGGAAAACATCACAGACTATACCAACACTTCAGCATACTTTCTCTTGCTACTGGAGAAGGCCAGCGCACAGCAAAAGCTGGCCAACACCTCTTTCACCTTTGTTCAAAAGCATCCACGACTGGACTGAGATTTTTTACATTCACTGAACACAGGTTGCAGTCTTCTCCCGGGCCTCTACACGGGGCAGTTTCACTGCTTTGCAATGCACAACAAAAGATACAGGATACTGACTGTATTTTTTTAAAGGTATGGCATGCAAAAGATTTAGGTAATTTCTTCACACTTACTCTTTTTTCTTTGATTTCATTTGACAGCAGCCACCATTCACCATTAATTAAAGCAGTTCTTGAAACAAAACTGCTGTAGATGAACTTACAAAATCAGAGGCTAAATTATCCTTTTGCCCTCTTTCTTAAAACCTCTTATGACCCCTCACTGTTAATTCAGACACTGGCAGGTAACGTCTTTCAGTCCTGTTATGCAACTTGGCTTCCAACATGTGCAAGAACAAACATGTTTCTCCAGATAGATTTGCTTTCCCAGGCTCCTGCCTTCTCAGCAATATGAGGTACTTTGTGTAGAATCGTCTCAATTTCCTTTGAATCCCCATTTTTCTAAATAGTTTGATTTTTTTCAGAGATAGGAAAAGTCAGTTGTATATTTATCTTGAACTATCAAACGCACTAAAAAGAACCTATCTGGGATTCCAGGCACCATGGCTAAATAATAAAAATACAGTCAGCCTTATGCAAACAAATGTGTACACACCAGCCACCTCAAAATCATGCAGGGCAAAAAACTACTCCTGCCACAGATCCTCCAGAAAACAAACTTCAGTGGTTTTGGTACAGCCCTTCCCATTCTGAAAGCATCAGACTTTGCTTTTAGCCCCCAAAAGATTGGACAATCCAAAACACAGTTTTTAACCTTCTGTTTTGCTATTTCCACGCATGCAAGTGCTGAAATTGTTCATTGTTCTGAATCATGAGAATACCAAATATAGATTTATCTTTCGATCCTATCTTTAAATCTCTATCTTTAAATCTACAGCTTTACAGATTTATGTAGTTAGAGATTTACTCCTCTCCAGAAATGGCTATTTGATATCAACCAGTAGGACAAAACATATCTCCTGTCTTTGGCTTCTTTTTCACAGCTTGACTAATGCGTCAAATTGCCTGTATTTTAACAAGAAGATGCAGTATATCTGAGAAATAATATAGCACAGTCCTTAGTAGGTGTTCACATTCTTCAGCTTGCCATTTTTTACCTATTTGAAGCAAGTATTTTCTATCGCCACATGTCAATAAAAACTAAGAGCCAATAAAACAGCATAGCTTGCATTGTGGGGCACTATTAAACAAAAATACATGGATGACATCCAATTACTTTAAGGCACAGTGAGTGCAATTCAGTAGAAGGCAAAAGAACCTAATTTACCACCAAGGATTTTTTTTTTCGTTAAAAAAAAAGTTTTTAATATGATACTGTTGAAAAACAAAGGTTTAAATCACCAGCATTCCTCTAAATGGGAATCTTCAGATTAAACTAATTGTTTATTAGTTGATTTGCCTCTGTTTTTGTAATTACCTGTTTGTTTTTACTGTTTGAGATTCTAGGCCGGCATCATTTCTGCAGAGACTGAATCAGGCAATATTAAGGGCTTTTTGTGATTCTAGGGCAAGGCATTTTTAAAGTACAAAGCAACAGCTATTTTTGCTGGCCGACACAGTCTAGAGCCCAAAGACACATGATTATGCCTTCAGAAAGGCAACAGCCAGAGCACATGACGGTCATTTACTATAACCCCCGTCTCCCTGTCAGCCCCTTTCCTTGAGGACAAAGGACAATTCCAGGACCAGAGTATCTAAGCTCACTGCGCTTGCTACGAGATGTACAGCATGGCTCCTGCAGCCTCTCTGAACAACAGACGCCAGTCACCTCCAGACAACCTCCAGCAACTACTCTTTCAGTAACCTGCTACGCTTCCATTTACATCCTCAACATAAAAAGACGGGAGAAGCCAAACCGAGGCAGATCAAACAAACTTCCCTTATGTTCAGTCAATCACTCCCTCAGAGAAGTGACCAGGCACATCAGAAAAGAATAACAATTCCAAGGCAAAGGAACCAAATGAAGACAATTCTGAGGCAAAGAAAAGGCAACTCTTTCACACTGCAGTCAGCACAACGGCACTTCCAACCGCTCTGCCACTCCAGCGCTCTCCATCTTACAACCCTCTCCAGAGAGCGGGGCAGAGAGACAGTATCAGAGCAGAATCCATCGTGTGAGACACAGGTCTCAAAAACACAGACAAACCATGGGATGAATAAGGCGCTGGAGCCGAAGGATGAAAAAAACATTGGAATAATCAATCCAAAAGCTTAAGAAAAACAGGAGCAAAACAAACTCTTAGAAATTTAACCCAACAGCTCAGATATTCCTGTAATAACACGGTTGCTCTTACCTTTGCCATCTGCGCCTGCACGCCATTTGCTTTGAGAGATGCTACTGCTTTCTGTGCTGCTGCTGGACTGTCAAAATCTACAAAACCATAACCTGAAAAATAAACAGATAAATAGACATTTTCATTATTATCTATGTGTATGTGCGTAGATAAAGATTTTATCTTTATAAAAGTCATGGTTTTGGCTGGGATAGAGTTAATTTTCTTCCTTGAAAGAAGGAAGAAAACTACCTTACTACTTGGTGTAGTGCTGTGTTTTGGATTTAGGGTGAGAACAATGTTGATAACACACCCATGTTTTAGTTGTTGCTGAGCAGTGCTTACACTAAATCAAAGACTTTTCAGCTTCCCCTGCTCTACCGACTGAGAAGGCTGGAGGGGCACAAAAAGCTGGGAGGGGGCACAGCCAGGACAGCTGACCCAAACTGGCCAAAGGGACATTCCATACCATGTGACGTCACGCTCAGTACATAAA
>NW_008824808.1:2428169-2432035 GCF_000699105.1 Pygoscelis adeliae
TTTGCTTGTGTGCGTGGCTTTTGCTTTATCTATTAAACTGTCTTTATCTCAACCCACGAGTTTTCTCACTTTTACTCTTCCAATTCTCTCCCCCATCCCACCAGGGGCGAGTGAGCAAGCGGCTGTGTGGGGCTTAGTTGCCAGCTGGGGTTAAACCACGACAATAAAGAAGGAAACCCTTTCTATTCTCTCAAATTGTCTCATAGTCTTCCAGTAGCACTGCCACGACCACCAGCCATCACACCTCTATTTCTCACACCTTTCCTCCTGAACCTAGTGGGGTTTAAGGAAATGCAATGACCTGAAGCTTCAAAGTGCAGGGAGGTATGCAGTAGAGGGAGAAAGGCAGCAGCTCTTTGCCTGTCCTAACAGATAAAAGGTCCCCAGCAGCAGGAGGGCACACGCTCATGGAGCTCTGGTGCTCTGCCCCACCTCTTCCGTAAGAGGAGGCAGCAGTATGGCCCTCCCTGGGACACAACGCTACAGCTTGCCATGGCTGGTTTCATGAGAAACCACCACCCTTTCCCTGTCCCTTGAACCCATATGAGGATTAAGCTTCAGAAGAGGAAGGTAGCTGGTCTCTGCAGCAGGCTGGGGCCATCTGTGTAGGGGCAGGGAGCGCAGTCTTCCAGCAGGTGGGAGCAATTAAGGGAGAAATTGCAACCTGCGCTCTACAAGTGACTGCCAGATAGCTCTAGAAGATGGTAAGATAATAAAGTCGCAGCCTGGTTAAACCACATCTCTTTCATGTCGTCGCCCTCTCTGCTGGAACAAGGGCCAGGTCCCTACCAGGAACTGCTCCAGGGTATCATCTGAACAGCAGCTTAGTGAGGTTAGATCTTAGGGCTTGCCAAGGGATAATCATCTGCTTTTAAGTGGCTTTCCTACTCCCAGTATTTGCATTAGTTTAGTTTATTAATCAGCCAGTCACTTCCTATTTTGTCTTCTTCCCTCTCCGTTTTTTCTTCCTTTAACCAGCAAGACTGGTATGTTCAAGCAAGCCCAGTGCTGTTAAGCCCCTACTGGATATCAACAACTCTGGAAGTATTTTTATTTTCCTAAAGATACAAAGGAGGGCAAAGAGGACAAGGAATGGACTTTTCACAACTTCTAAGCACTGAGCTATCTCTGATCTTCAACAGCATTCAAATGTTTTGCTCCTAAAGACTTCAACAGAGTTAGGAAGATTTAGAAATCTCGCCAAGCATCTATTTAGGCAGCTGCGTATATTTCACAATCCATCCAGGGAAAACCCCAGCCTACATCTTATTAAGCAATTACAGCACAGGTAAGCACGTGCTGCTCGGACAAGCTGTGGCCAGGAGCCACCTCTTTGGCATCTCCCTGAGAAGCCACACGGACAAAACTGAACCGCCTGAAAGCTTTAATAATATTAGCACAAGCGTATTTATAGCATAGCAGCTCCTTTGCAGACATCTCCATTTACTAGGTCAATACGCATCACACAGGAGGCAACCACAGATATGCTTTCCTGCCGTATCCATTTTTATTTCTTTTGCCAGCCTTTCTTCCTGCTCCTGGGAGGCCTTATTGCCTTCCTCTCTGCACCAAATCTAGGTATAAGAGTGCGTGCTTGCGATCACCTTGCCCCTCAAGTTATAAATGTCTCTTTATTATTATTTTGGTATGTATGCATTACTCGAAGCAGGGGTTAGTCCAATGATGAAAGAATTTTGTGCACATGGACTTTTTTGTTTTCTTGGCTTAAATCTCATTCGCAAAGTTTTAAGAAAATGAAAAAGAAATAAGAAAAAAGAAACAGACAAAATTGTTAAAGAAACTGCTGACTTACTTAAAGAGTATGAAAAGCACTATTTTGATAACAAAGTCAAGATCTGAATCTTTCTGTTCTTTTCTTCCCTCAGTTTTCTGGGTTTTTGGGGGTTTGGGTGAATTTTTTGGTAGGGCATTACTACAAATTGAGGGAAAGCCTAGAACAACTGTACACTGGGACAGCAGATCTAATAAACACCACCATGAAGAAGAGCACTGGAGTTTGGTCAACTTGGGGAGGTGGGCGGTGTTTTACCTGCTCAGACTCCCCCATTTGATTTTCCTTTTTTATTGCTACTGAGCATGCCATTTTTAAATCAGTTTGTTCTACATCACATTTTGCTTTGCAGTGTTTTTGCTTTGCAGTGTTATCCAAGCTCTCTCTTCACTGCAGAGCGGCAGTGAAGCAGATGCTGCTTTGAATCAAAAAGCATGCTACAAGAGAGCAAGAGTCCTCCCTGGATTTCTCCAATGCCTTTGCCCTTTGGGAGAGCAGCTTCTGGGAGGAAAGAGGAGATACGATTAGATGCAGCTTCCATCTTGCTAGATTAGAGACCCTGACAAGAAGCCAGAGCTGCCAAGCGGGAAACATGAAATGCCTTGGGAAGTCATGGGATGGCTTGGCTCAAACACAGAGCAAATTATTTTTTTAGAATAGCAAGGTGCTCTTCTCAGGAGACTAAATTTCTTTTTATTTCTCACCATGTTCATGCCCAAAAACTAGGAGGCAAAAGTGCAAAAATAAGTTTTAACATTGGCATTAAAAACAGATAATAGAGTTAGATTTTTATATTTATCATCGGTGTACAGTGCAGGATTCATGTATGAAGTAATAGAAGGGAAATGATTTTTAATATGACTTTCTAGACAGCACAGTAAGTATTCACATCTAAGTTAGTATTGCTTGTAAATATAAACCAGAATGTGTCAGAATATTCCAGTGTTGTATTATAGAGATCAGGTACATCTAACATAGTGAATTATTGAAGATCAACATCAGTCCATAATACCTAAAACCATGAATAACTTCTAAACATTCATTCGATGAGCACAAGGGGCTATATAACCATATCAGAGATCCAGTGAGAGTCTCGAGACAAAACACCTTTGCATCTTTAGCTGCCCATTATGCATTCTAGTATTACTACTCCCAGCCTCACTGCAAAGCTGCTCTTTTTCCTTCCCTCAAGTTCATTTTCATTCCAAGTATCTTTTTCTGGCCCTCCCCCCTCCCGACACATCTCTCCACCACACACAGAACATCAGGACAAAATCACTCCATGGCTGAAAACCCGTCCAAAGAACATCAATCTGCCGCAAGGGAAGCCAAGTTCCCAGGCTGTTTCAGCATTCAAGTATCCTTACAAGAACCCTGCAATGCTATATAACAGAAAACCAGGCATGCTGCCTTTTTGTACAGTTTATGTTCTTCCATGTAGATGTTTATAGCCTATGTTGGTGACCTATACTAACATATTTCATTTGTTTATAATCTCACTTCATTTTTGGGGGTCTCGGGCACTAACAAAGTAGCACTGGCTTTTTTGTTTGGGTTTTGGGGGTTTTTGTTTGGGTTTTTTTTGTTTTGTTTTACATACTTTTCAGGGTAGATCAAGTTTAGTCCCCACAGAAGCTAAAGCTGGGTCTTGGAACATCCCCTCCAGCTCTCCCCACAGCATAAATGAACCCCCAAACTCCCTGTGCCGAGTCCTTCCCTCCCGCCCAGGCTGTGGCTGGAGCAGGCGTAGGCTGCGCTCCCCTCTGGCCCCACCAGCAGAGCCGGGATGCTGTGGCTGCCCCTGGCAGGTACAGCACGGGCGGGTGTGGCTGCTCAGGCACCCATCCCTGCTCAGATAACTATTCCCTGGCTCCTCCTGGGAAAAGGCAGCAGACTGGCTGGAAGCACCTCCCGGGAGGGATTCAGACCAGGGTTTGCCAATCGGATGCTGCTGCTCTAAGAAAACGTCTACATTTCTTTTTCCTCTTTTAAAAACAAGTGCAAGCCCCACCAGCCCCACCCTCTCCTAGCCTCCAATTCCACAGTTGGGTTGTTTTTTGTTTTTTTTTTTTTT
>NW_008824808.1:2432095-2433774 GCF_000699105.1 Pygoscelis adeliae
GTGCCCCCCCCCCCCAGTTTTTGTGCAGAACATAATGAAAAACACGCTCGGATTCTAAACCAGGATCTTCAGACTCTGCTCCCAAGAATCCATCACCACGACAGGAAACCAAAACCAAAACTATTTCCCCTTATTTCATGAAGCATCCTGCCCTTTTCCTTTAAGAGCTCCAAACACAAATAGGGAAAGCTGTGTTATCCCCTGCTGCTTCGAGAGACGCAGCACTAACTAATTTATCACTAATGTGAGCCCCTCAGCTCAAGTGTACTTACACTGAGTGTGACTTCAGCACTCCAATGCTACAAGTATTCCAGGATCCCGAGGTTTTTTTGTAGAATGACATACTACTAGTTTGTACGTGCAAACACACACACAAAAAAACCCAGACAAGACTATCTAGATTAATTGTTAAACCTTTCCTCTAAGAAATAAAATGCCTGTAATTTTGTTTTGGCCTGATGCCATTAGAGCTAAATAATTAAATTTAAGGAATAAAACCAATGTTTTTGTACCTGTGGGGGAAAGAAAACAGCTAAGCATCAGCAAGCACAAGTTTATAGCTAGCTGCAATAAGTGCTACCCAAATACACTGGCAGACACTGAACATCTCCGTCTCCTATAACCTAAACGGCTGGGGGCCCCCCGGTCTCAGTTTCTCAGTTCCGTAATTAAGCTTGGCAGCAGGTTCAAATGAATTAAAACTGAATGTCACTATTTCCTCAACAAATCCCTCATCCTTGTTTTTTCTTACTTGTCAGGAGAAGACCAGCAGAACAGCAATTAGTGGTAAGCAGTGCAGTGAAAAAGAACCAAGTATACACTAATTAGGTCACTCGCCAAACACATTCATTTCATTGGCAGATTTAATCAATGTTTTCCTGAAATGTCTTAAATCTCCTATGCTAATTTAAAGTTTTGTTATTGTTGTTACTTTAAACACAGATGGGATGCCTGGAGATTTTCAATTGCTTTCTGCAAATCCATTTCAAAATAACAACCCCTCATATAGTATATCATCAAAATTTAGGCACAGGTTTTAGGAAATGGCCTCTAATTTTATGCCAACATTTTTGTGCCTGCACATACCTATGGGTGCAATTTTGTGGATTTAAGTAATTGCAGGTGTGTAGAGCTCTTAGACATCAAACTCCGAATTGCCCTGACTGATCAGGTACTTAAGGGTAATGCCAAATAATTTAAGGGACTGCCTGCCACTTGCGGTTCCCACAACTATCACAAAGCGCTGGAGCGGTGGCACACAGCAAAAGCGAGCTCCCAGTGGCGCACGTGGGCTTCACAGTCCACCTCTGGGCAGCTCCACTCGCGCAGTGATGGGAGCGAGGGCCTGGCTGCCCTTTTGGAGAGTTGAGGCAGCTGCTCTGCCACTGCTGAAAGCAGCATTAGTTACTGGAAGCAAATGGGAACAGAGGTTTCGGGGTACCCTGAAAGTTTGGTCCCCCAATTAGTACTTACAGCTAGCACACCACGGTGCTTTTTCGCATGGAAGACTTTCTCCGTCAGCAGATGTCATTGCTGATGCCATCAGAAAGGGAGCTGTCACGGCTGCTGAACTAATCCGCACCCACGCCAGCCAGGCTCTGCCCGCCTTCCTGCCCTGACCGCACGCCCCCAGGTCCTCGCAGCGGCTCCCTCCTTCCTGCTGGCGCTGGCGCTGCCCC
>NW_008824808.1:2433794-2454591 GCF_000699105.1 Pygoscelis adeliae
CCAGCCCCCCAACCACTGCGGGGTGCGAAAGGGCAACCACGCAACCAGCCACAGCTCCGCACCCATCCCAGCTCTGCCCTGATGACCCAGGTGAAAATAAAATAAAAGAAAAAACAAACAGCAGAAGTGTTCTTTCCCAGAAGCAAGGAGTGGAGTGCTTTGGCATGCTGCTGAGCTGGAGCTCTGCAAAGGCAGCAACCTCCAGCGGGGGCTGAGAAAGGAGAAGCCATGATGAACGAGGAAGGAAAAGCTGGGGGTGGTGAACTCTCAGCTTCACCCTGCCACAAGGCCAAACATCATGTCTGACCTCTGACCAGGTGCTGCATTAAATCACTTGAATTCAAGTCAACTAGTACTCCGCATTTTGCAACGCCCCCCACACACACATGCACACACAGATAGAGGAGACAGGACAGCTGATGCACCCAGCCAGGAGACTGGCATGGAGTCTGTATGTTAATTCAACTAACGTGCCCAGGTAACTAATCTTGTTATTTTTTAAAAAAAAAAAGTTCCTAAATATACTGATGGGGAGCTCATACATACTGGGGAGCTCTTCTGGTTCCACTGATGTCAACAAACTCACTTCTTGAAAAGTTTTAATGCTTTGTTTCTGTAAGCTAACATCTTTGTATCGACAGGAGAACACATCCAGCCTGACAGACGGGAAATGCTGACTGACGGCTGTCCCACGCAGCCTTCACTCCTGCAGGTCCCTCTCTACTCAGCGGCTGACATGGGAGTTTGAGAGAAGCTACAGCAAAGGAGGGACTCCAGCTCTGCCATTCTCCTACCTTGGAGTGTTTGACTTTGGCATGTAGACTTTTTTTGGCAATATAAAATTTCTGTAAATTTTGCATAAAATTACATAATTGTGGAGAATTTTATTTTTAAAGATAAACCTCAATTTGCTTATGTGTAATTACAACAATTCTGTTATACCTAAAACTGTTTTTCTAGGTCTGATATACCAGACCACTTGGAACTCTGCTTCCCACCGGGATACAATGTCTTTTTAACCTAAGGAAGTTCCCAGTCCTTGCTTCTGGCTATCTAGAATTCAATATATCAGATCTGAAATCCCAAACAGACAAGACTGAGCGTATCATTCATGTTGGGTCTTCAAGAGGTGTAGGCTGTTTGGACAAAAAGGAGGATACAGTCATTTTAAGAGAGTGCTTGCTTTTTTTCATTAGTGTTTTTGTTAACTTTGCTCCAAGTTTGGAAATTTAAAATCACTCCCAAAAGGGGCTGTGATGAAGGAGAGGAATACCAGCCTAGGGAATAGGTGGCAGTCAAAACTACGTGTTGAATTGGGAAAACATGAAATAAAATACATTTATCACAAATATTTTTTTTTAACTTTATGATGTCACCACCATACATACCTGTATACATAGATGTATACATTTGAAGACACAAGCACGAAGTTTTTACACGAACACCAATATATATACACAATTAAGGAAATATGTAATAATCAGTGGGCATTTCTCCTTCACGCTTAGATGAAACCACTTGGATTTCATGAGAACCTAAGTCAATTCTAGTTGTAAAGTTCACTTTTGCCCAGCACTTACTTAAAGTGTCTCTTAAAAGGCAGTATTCATTCTGACAATCAGGTAGTCCACAAAAAAGTGATTATCCAGTAATTTACTATGCAATTTTCAGACATTTTTTATGCTCAGATAAAGAATCAAATTAAAGTCTTATAAGCCTTGGAAAATTAGAGTTAGCAAGCAAAGAGGTTGAATCACCCTTGAACACAAAATTACTGAAAACAGCTTTTTCTTTCATTGTTCAAATTGTGCTAAAATATTCCTACAGCTCCAAATGCTCAGAGTAATAGTAAAATATTCTATATTATTACTATTTTTAAACCTCTACTTTATAAAAATGTTCTCGGTGGCTAGAAAGCAGTGAATCATCACCTTTTAATTAAAACAGCTAATATATAGTTAGAAAAATAATTGGAAATGGAGAGTCTTAAATGCAAGAAAGAAAAGATAGTCCCTTCACTTCAGATCACTCCCCAGAGATACACCTACATTGTTAAGTATGCATATACAGCTGAATTTTTTTGTTTGCTTTAGCTTGATATGGAAATATGGCACAAAACTGTCACTTTGATTATGTTCCTGCAGTGATTTCTTTTGCCTCTTGCATTATTTGAATCCCCTTTGTAAGAACAGAACCAGAGAAAAACAGCACTGTAGGTAACTAACAAACAATTTTAAGACATCTGTTTGCAAACACATTCTTAATTTGAACATTCAATTACTTTGATTTAAACAGAGTGTATATGAACGCAGGTTATTATTAATTACACAACTAGTTAATGATAATATTTACACACAAAACCTAAGTATGGAACTTGTGACAATCTTTTCTTATATTTTAAAATGTTACTAAATTGAAACAATTTTGCTATCTCCAATAAGTAAAGGTACAAAGAAACCTATAAAATTTTCGTATGTGGGAAAGAAGTACTTAATAAATAAATAACTATATGTATATGCGTATGTATGTGTATTCTTCTGGAAAGTAATCCTTCCAAAAATATACTCTCTGAAAGAACAGAAACAGACCTCAAAACTGACAAAAGCTCTTTGTGAAATATGGTTGCAATAATAACAGCAAGGGGGAGAAGGGTGAGCAGTACAAATTTAGCAAATATACCTATCAAGAAAATGATATTGCACTTGACTACCCTCCCTCAACTATCAAGAAAATGACATTGCACTTGACTACCCTCCCTCAACATTTACACTGCATTCCTGGCAATTCAGAACCACAAAGACTGGCAAACTGGAGAAAATGCTGGAAAGAGCACAAATATAGCCATAAAAATCCAGATTTTGCAAATGGCAGAACTTTATTTGATTAGCCCTAACAATACACCAAGTGTTTGGGGCCTTAGAAGTGAAGCTAGATGGGAGTGAGTACCTATGGGCAACCAAACTGCAGCACATGACCAGCATAAACAGTGAGACATAAGACGTCGTCAGGACCTGTCAAAGAATGAAAATGTTGGTGAAAATAAACCGAGAGGGAAGTTGAGAAATATTTCCTGGTATTCTGCTAACAGTGCGAACTTGGAGTAATCCTACAAAGCCAATGATGGAAAACTCACTGCTCGAGTTACTAAATATGGACTGAATAAAGAAGAGAACATATTGTAAATCTTGCAGTGGCAGAAGGACAAGAGATAAACATACTTTTCCATCTTTAACTTTTGAAGTTACTCTCTCTGCAAGTCCCATTGATCCACTGTCAAAATCCAAACTGAAGGTTAATTCTATTTTTAAATACAGGGACAGCTCACGTCTGCATTTTCCATATAAACCAATGTATGATTGCATATTACAATTATTTAGCACCACAACATTTCTTATCGGTGTATTGGTTATATAATGTAATCATTAAGATTATTTTTACTAGACTTGTTTAGCATAAGGCATTCATTGTGGCTCTGCAGCTGAGCTAAATTTCACACTTGAAGCAGTGATTGAAGAAAGCAGAATGTTCTCCCAAAAAACAAGTACTCCAAGAGCAGTGCTCAGTTACATATTTACATAGAAGGGAGGGAAGGATAGTTTCTTCCCTTGACTGAAGAAGTACTCGGTGACTCACAAGTGATAATATTTTGCAATACCCAGAACAAAATAGCCAGAACTTGCAGCTTCAGATTAAGATCTCTTACTTTCAGATACAGAGTTACAATATCAATTAATACCTTCACTGAAAAACTAGGAAGGAACCTCACACCCAAAACTGAAAAAGGGTTCGCTTTTTAAACAATTATTTTTCATATTCACTTCCCGCTCCAATCACAGCAACGTCCAGATGCTGAAGTTCCAAAATACCACAAGAAAGACTATTTTCTTGGTATTTCCAGCCGGCAGGAAACACTGACACTCTCATGAGAAAGTCTGTTCTTCTGAGGTTTCATGCTTAGTTATGCAGACTCCAGAGCTTTACGTAGCTTGGATAATGTTTGGGTAAGATATGAAACCAAATCTCTTGAGATTTGTCCATCACTTATTTTAGAGCTGAGCAACTTGAGTAAAAAAACTGGTGTACAGAAACAGTTTAGAAAAAAAAACATTCAGCCATCATCTCCAAAAGCTCCCAGCACCTGTGTAGACAAGCAATTTTCTTTTCTAAATACCGGACCTCAGTTTACCCAAAGCTAAGCAAGTTATTCACCAGCTGCTCACCAAAAGAGCATATAACCTAAGAAACTATGAGACTAACTCCAGCACTCCCACGGACTAGTTAGAAATAAATGTTAATATTGTCATGCTAAGCACCTTTCAGGCATGGTATCTGGCATGGCACTCCAGCAGGCATTCATGGACAGACATGGGAAAAAAAAGAGTATCAATGGAAGCTCTGCTTTCAGTGTACGGTACCTATGGAAGAGAGCAATAAAATACCAGGGGGAAAAATGAAGTCCTTCAGCAGTCAACTCTTCCAGCATTAAGTTTAAACAACGATACTATTCTGGGAGGCAAAGGAGGATGTTCTGTATCACCCAGTGCTCCTTGTCAGAAATGAAATATTCCATTCTCTTCCTCCCAACGCTGGATTGCTCAGCAATCATAACATTAAGTAACTGCAAATACTCGTGAGTAGGAAGAAACAATCTGACAAGAGAAGATGCACTTGGTGATCACACTGTGATTACTGTACTTTATTAAAAATAATTTTCATTTCAGTATGTTTTGACAAGAAAATAGAAAGCATCTTGTGCGGGCTTCAGGAAATATTAAAATAACCCAAGGTGATGAACATGTTATTATCCAGCCTGTTCCAGAGGGAGGATGCTCAAGTACTGAAATGGTTTTCATTTTAAATACACATTCATTTTCAAGACACCGCACTTGAAAAATTGGACTGTATATTTGTCATACAGTAAGCAGTGATAAAGAGCATGGCAATTTATATTCTTTATGCAAACCACTTGTAATTCAGAAAACAACTATAGTTTCTAAAAGGCAGCAAAGCGATAGCACTTTCCCAAGAAGTAAAATGTTTTTTTCATGCCAGTTGGCCAATTCTGGCATGTCAACCTTTGCTATGATAAACATTTTGGATAACATGCAAAGAGCTCCTATTCCAACCCATCAACACTCATGATGTCTTGGAGCTTTAGGCAGACATGAGCAATACCTTCTGAATATTTCATGATTATGATACTAAGAAAAGGATCCTGATACCACCATCACCATAATGCTAAAATACCAACGACCTTTTGAGCAAGAGGGTAGTATGCTTTCAAGAAATGATTGGTGGTCACAACCAACGTTACACCTGTGCTATGGAGGGGAAGCACAGCAGGGATGTGCAGCACAGAGCAGGATAAGCCACAACACACAGGTCAGAACAAAACCCATGTTAAAGATACCGTGCAGATTCAGTGCCACATGATTTTGGCCTTACACGGTATTTCAGATAATCGGAATTTTAAGTATCCCTATAGTGTTATAGCTGTATTGCCCATCACTGTTTATAGGGTGTTCTTTTTCTCTTGCAATAGATCCTTCTGTGGTTAAATACCAGTTGCACCTTATGAGTCTCTCATCATATATCTACCACATTTATCTGCAGCCTGAAGTTCAAAAATGTTATTATTATGGTACCCCAGAAATGGCTATTAGTTTTCCAGGCTGAGAAAGAAAAAAAAATAATGGAGAAGAAATCACATCAGAAAATCTCTTTTCAAGATCTCCAATCCATTTTTCAGATTTGAGATCCTTCTACAATCTAGGTTAAGTGGAAGATGCAGATAAAGTGGTTGAAATGGTGGCTTTTAATCTAATCTGAATTTCTGAACCTGTAGAAGTTTTCGTACCATTACAAATCACATACCTCAAATACATGAAAAAGAATCAAGTGAATAATACAATGTTTTAATCTTAAGCAAACATCTTTCTTTTTTTCTTTCTTTCTTTCTTTTTTTCTTTCTTTCTTTCTTTTTTTCTCTTTCTTTCTCTTTCTTTTCTTTCTTTCTGTGATTTAAGGTAGCTATTTAGTGTTATTTTGACTGTCAGCTTGCATTTAAAATCACCTGCCAGTACAGTACATAGCAGTCACACACCACAAAGGTATGATGAAGGATGCTACCTGGAGGCCATACTGAAGCTGCCCGGATGATGACTGTGAGGCATCAGGACGTTGCACCAGCAGAAGGACAATCCCCTGTGCACAAATGCCAATGCGTAGGAAGCTTCTTGCGCACTGAAATTCATGTCCACAACAAGCCTTCACACAGCTTGTAGAGAGAGAAGGCACAAATATGGGACTGGAAGAGGCATCCTGGGTCTTTCTGGAAAGTGGATGACTATAACCCTACACTAGATGACCACATGGGGTCACACTAGTGACTCACATAATTTCCCTAATATTACCCTTTACCTACTGGAAGAATCTCACCTGATACATCCTTGTACCATATTTGTTGCCTTCATAGCTGTGCCCATTTTTGGCTTGAGCACTTACGAGATCATCTAATACTTCTGTCATCCTTTTCCTTTATTTGCTATAGATAAGCTTCCAACTTCCCATGCAGAGTTTTTCCTATTACTTCCTAAGTAGATGATTTTACTCTTGGATTTGTTCCCTGTTTCTCACAATCCAGTCTTCAGGATCATCTAATTACCTTTCTGTGTAATTGCCTAACGCTTCCCAACTTTGTGTAATGAGCAGGTATCAAGGGAGTTTTTGTAGCACTATCATTAAAGATGAGATGGGAGATCTGGTATATGCCTTAAAAAGTGAGAGGTAGGTGGGTGTTGCCAATGATGCTGACTGACCAAGCCTCCATCCAGATCATAATAATACCAGCAAGGAGCTACACTACATCAGTAGTCACTATCCTCAGTAGCTCTTCCTAAATGTTCAGGCACCTTCTGGAAGTAAAAACATTTTGTTTAGGGTCTCTGGAGAACCTTGAGAGTTTAACTAAAGAGCAAACTCATTGACATATATTGCCAGTGAAAGGCCAAATATACAACGGAGAACAACTTTCACCCCATGAAGCCAGTTTAGAGAAAGGTATGCATTTCAATGCTTAATAATAGAAGATAAGTGGGAGGGAAGGGAAATTTATGTGCTAAAATATTCCTTTTAAAAATGAAAGTGAGGACAATTCAGATATAATAATATTCTCTTACAAGAGAATATAATTTACAAGAGAATATTATTTTATTTTTAAAAATCCCAGAATTTTTATGAAATTATACAGAAAATGACTGAGAGATGCCCAAGGCTATAGTAGGATCTGAGTTTTTTTGCAGAGAGTGGTTCTATATCAGCTTAGTAAATCAAATAAACCAAAATGAAAGAGAAAGCAGGGAGGAGTTTTGCCAGGACACACAAACCCAGCAAACATATTTTGTCTAGGAAGCCAAAGTATCTATAAAGAGAAAAAGACATTTTATATGCCCAGCAGCATCCTCACACACCGTATCAAAGAAACAAAGAACCAGCAATCTAAAATTATTTTTTAGTCTTTCAAGAAACGGTGCTGAATCTCATATATTTGTGTGTGTGTAGGTTCTTGGTCAATCGCTCGGCCTACGTTCGTTATAGCAGGCAAGACAGCTAACAGTCAAAGGGACTGCAGCGCATCTCTTACGCAGATGCCAAATGCATGTTGGTGTTGTCAATGCGGAGATGTGTAAATGTTTTGAGACTCAATGTCTGCTTCCTGTCAACAGCAAGAATTAGCCAGACGAATATCCAGCATGCATGGTTGTGCTTTCTTAGAGTATAAATATTGCAGTGCAAAATTTGAAGGCTGCTTGTTTTATCCCTGGCCTGTTGCTCTCAAAGCCGTTTTTGTGACCAAATGCAAAGGAAAGCCACTTCCCATACCCCCACTAGACCCTGGAAGCAGTGAGGCGTGTGGGGAGGAAGATGATGAGGTACCAGCTGGCTGAAAAAATTAAGGCAAACACACAGAGTTACTCAGGGCCCAAGACCAAAAGGGTGTCCGCAAAAGGATACCCATCTCATTTCCATTATGCAGTGATGGTAGTCTTGGCAGCAGCTTGCTACTCTACCGTTATACCTTCCTAGTCGCTATTTTGTATTTCTGGGGCAGACCTGGGAGTCTTTCTTCCAGAGCTTCCATCAGGTGACACAGGCAGGTGATGCATGAATCAGGAGATGGCATATCCATGTATTTCTGTATATAATGCTATCAGAAGATCGCGTACTGGGTATTGCTATTACATGGAGATTGTGTTATATGACCCTGAGAGCAGGTATATTTTTCACTGCTAAAGGGTGGGGGGGTCAAGTTTTCCTTTCTGCTATATATGGCTGGGAAAGGAAAAACAGTCCTTGTTCTTACCCTTCAGGGTGGCAGGTGTCTAATTCAAGTACTCATTCCCCAGAGGTGCAAATTCCCTCATACGCTGGGCTGGGAGCCTTTGAAGGAAATGGGGATTGCCACTCTCATATCTAGTCAAGGGGAGCAACAGCCTCACCCTCCCTAGCGCTCTCTCCTGCATTTGAAGAGAATATGAGGTTCCAGCAACAGACATGGGAGACATCTGGAAAGAGGAAACCTTCTAGCCTTCTAGAAATCATACCATCTCATTTTATTGGGTTTCTTCTTTTTTCTCCATGGATGGCTGGGACACACATTGCACATGAAAAAGAAGTAGCCTTTCTTTGCCTTTATCTAGAAACAAGCAGATATGGCAGATGAAGGACCTCATGCAAAACATGATGGTGTGACATGATGGGAGACAGGCTACAGTACTAGGCAGCCTTTCTCCCCCTTAGTCTACATTGCAACTACATCTAACTTGGCATGCCCACTTCACCTTCCTATCAGGCATTTTGTCACTGAGGAAATTTGCATTTATTGCATCAAGGCATTTTTGTCCCAGATAATGAAAATCCTTAAAAAAAACCCCAAAAAACCCCCAAAACAGCAAATCATGTGATTCCAATGCTAATGCACACATGTGGCACAAGTGTATTGCACTTGTTTAATGGGCTAACCAACAGAATCAAGCTTCCCTCAGGAAAGTCAACATTTCAGTGTACACTAGGAAAATTGAGAAAAAGTCAGCTTCCAACCAAAAAATAAACTCCACATTTAATAGCTTAAAATGAAGCCACTGAAGACTAAACATCTGGGCTTTTTGGATATCATCCCAGATACTGCGTTTAGCACCGAAGCTCTTCATCACTGTATCCTCTTAAGAATTTGAATAAAATCATTCCCCCAATATACACTGTTTCTTTGCAGAACATCACAAAAAAAGTGCCTGTTGCAGTAACATCTTGGGGCAAGGCCTGGTTTTTACAACATGTGTGAAGAGCGTGCAGAACCACAGCACTTTGGTTTTCTTCAGGATCTCCAGGACTTCCCATAATAGAAATCACCATTCTGCAGCAGTGGCAACAGCAACAACCCGCGTGGACCACAAAAGAAGCCAATTAGAGAAGGATTATCAGAAACACTCCAATAAATCACTTCTAGAAATGCCACTGGAAGTCAATGGGATTTTCTGCTCCTGAAACGCAATAGCCACATCCACAGCGCATCGCACCAGCAATCATTAGAGACCTTCCCACCAGCACTGAACAAGGTAGTTCACCTACGTGGCACAGAGCAGTGCATTAACAGTATGGTCCTTCCAGGATATTTAGGCCTGTTTCTCATCAACCATAAAAAGACCTAGCAGAGCACCACCATGCCACTGGATTCAGTGCTAGCTTGGAGAGGGCTACTCAGTACAGCACTGCGCTATGTGTTCCTAGATGCTCAGGAGCTTTTGAAAACCCCAGTTCCTGCACAACCGGATTTGAGATCTCCACTGTTCCCAGCTGCCATGCTTCACAGTCGGTACCAGCCATGCTCAGATGCAACCTGGATTTACTGGGATTGCTCAGGGATGGCTGCACAAAATTCTGTAGCCGGTTCTGTGCCGGAGGTCAGATTAGATCAGCGCATACATTTAAACTCTGTGAGCTGCTGAGAAGGAGCGTATGGAACATGGCCACTGGAAAGCAACTGAACCAGCACAATATTTCATAAGCCAGAGGCACATGGATTGTGACTACAGCCAAACTACACAGTGCAAGAGAGCCACAGAAAAGACAAAAAGCACTGGATAAGGCTGAAACAGAATTAGCCTTAATAGACAGTGCCTCCCTAGAGCTTTTATGCTCATGGCCAAGCAAAACGGTTCTGAGCAGGAAGACAAGAACTGCAGACTTCTGGCATGGCTCTTGAGACACAAACAGTATGAGAGACTTGTTCCCATAGAGGAACAAAGAGGTGAAGCAGACCCCCTTGAAACAAACAATTCCTGGCCATCGTACCATCCAAACAAGCACAAATAAAATTGAGTGTTTCATCTATGTTTTCACTTTATTTTTATATATATAAAGTAGAAAATAATAATTTTAAAAGTTGCTATCTTTTTTTTTTTTTTAATTTAGTTTCCCCTACTTCCTCTAGCAAATCACACACAACCATATTCTCCCATTTTTTAGAGATATATTGGTATTAGGAAGCTCTGTAGTAGGCTGTTCTTTTTGTTTCTTTTTTCCGGACAGCCTTGTCCATTTTCTTTCCTGCCCTGAGATGATCACTCCTATTCTTCACTTTCCAGCTCCTCCTCTCCCTGCTCCTCTAAGGTGACTTAAAAAGAGAAAGACTCATGCATAGGCTAGGAAGATGGCTTGATTAATGACTATTCCACCCCTATAACTCATTTCAATGGAATCATTCTGTCCAGGGATGACAACGGGAAGATGTTTCCATAAAACCCTGTATGCTTCCAGCAAATACATAATCATACCAACGGAGGCAAGGAGAAAGTTAGGACCTCATGCTCTGGCAATGCAATTCTTTTCTGTTTTCCCATACTTCCTGCTATGTTTCAAACAGATCTTTCCTTTACTGCATTTTATGTATTTGTCGTTTTCTTCCATCATCTCCTCTTTCCTAGCCTGTTTTTCTAGCCTCTCCAGCCCCCAATTTCCTTTGTCTGCTAATTTCAGCTATTGATGGAAACAGTAGTTCTCAAAAAAAATAAACCAGCTTCTACAGTTGAAACAGGAAAACTACAGAGGTAACATGTCTTAGGAGTCCAGTACAGAACATGAGGGCTTTGAAAAAAGGTGAAAAGTAAGCAGAAAGGTCTGTTTTGAAAAGATAGTGCAACAAAGGAACCAATTAGGGAAGAAATAAAGTGAAAACTAAGCCAAATCTTTGCTTGGAATTAAAGCTTTTTTCAGCCAGAAAAAAAAAGTTAGTATACTACATCCACTATTTTTCTTGTCCAGTACATTTCTGTACTTACTGATTTTATCCAAAATTCAGAGTAGACTTGCCAAAATATCATTAGTCTTCCTACTAATGAGACTTTTAGACAGAGAAAATGCCAGAATTTCTAGATAAATCGGAAGCAGAAAGTACTAGGTACTTATATGGAAAATTTCTTTTGTGAAAGAGTCCAGCCCCATATCCCAAGCAAGACCAAGCCTATGAAGTGCTGTCTTTAACACACCAACATTTTAACCAGCTTTGTAAGATTCAATCTAGCTGCCTCAGGAGGGGCTTTCCTATCAACACCCCCCAACACAAGGGACAGCCTGGTCCTAGCTGAAGGGCCAAGGGCACAGAACAAAGAAACTGAAACCTTATCTTGATGGATGCTGCAGTTTAGGGTTGCAGCACATTTCTAGGGCAGGGTGAGAAAGCCAATACTCTGCTGGTGTCACAGCCTTCGGTTGCCTGCTGCAATGGTTTCCTGCTCCAACTTGCTTCACAGGCACTTGCTCCTGTCACATAAACACAGCTAGAAAACACTCAAGATGGAATTGGGGCCTTGGAAAGTTTCTGAACACATTTAAAATAACTAATTTTTATCCAAGGAACATGTATCAGAAGATTATTATTTTGCTTCTCAAAGTATGGTTGCTACTGGAGAAAACCCATTCACCAGGGCACAGCTGAAGATAGCTCAGCTTCCGAACTTCAGTTCTGCCCAGCTTCAGGTAATGTTGACTAATTTAGGAGGGTGGGAACCCCAGGTTCCTCATGTGTCAGTGGAAACAGAGAGCAGCTCCTCCATAGGACATTTCAGAGCACCAAAGTTAGATTCATTTTCTGAGCCACCTTCTGAAGGAGCTTCTCTCTGCAGGTTATATACAGAGTCTAGAGAAACCGGCTTTTAAACTGGGACTTTTGTGTTTGTTTCTAAAACTGGGCAGGGTGAATATTTCCCTCTGCAAGTGTCACTATTCAGCCTTTATCAAGCTTACAGTGTGGGGCAAGAGCCAGCTCATGGCATGTGCCAAAGGGAGAAGAAAGGAAGGGAAAGGAGGGCGAGACTCTCACGCTGGGATTGTACACAGAGGAAGGGACAGGGCAGTGAGGCACTCATGCAAGGCACGGCATAGGTGGATAAGGAAAGAAAAAAAAAATCAGGGATACTTGCACATTGGATTTTAGTTCTAATAAATAAAAACTAGGGCAGTGCACCCATTTTTATCACAAGGCTCCGCTAATGAGAACACTGCTAATGAGAACACAACATGGACAAAAGCTTCTCTCAAAGCTCGTTCATTCAACACCAAACACTTCCCAGTCAAAATCCAGAAAGACTTCCTAATAGGGATTAGCTCATTTTCATTGTGAGCCAGGGGCCTTTGGAACAAAAATACCAAGTGTTTGGTCAGGAAAACTAATTTGGGCCAAATATTGTTCCCATTTGCTCTCGGTGTTTCTTTCCCTCCCCTCCCTGTTCTCTCCCAGTGATGATGAAGGATACGACTGTCACCACTACTTCTTCCTGTTAGCACATAGGAAAGACTCAGGCAAACAGCTCTTGCTCGAGTCCATTCATTGCAGCTGTGTCATGCAAGCAAACCACAGCGAGCCAATACAATGAAAAGCAAGTATTAGCTGGAAAGCGTGAACTTTTTTGCCTCAAATTCTTCTGTTCCCTTACAGCTTTTTAAAGCAATGTGCTACTATGTGTATTTTAAGAAGCTGAATGAATTAAAACCAATTAATCCTTTCTTCTTTAGCTTTTTTTCTTTATAAAGTAGGTGGAGTGTACAAGCATGCACAGTATTATATGTATGCATAATAACTTTGAAATAAAAATAGGAGGTCAAGTTCTCAGTTGGTGTAATTTATCGTATTGACTACGTACACACACACCCCCCCCCAGTATTCAGCACCCTACTAAATCCTGAAGTGCCTTCTTAAATTTGCATGATACGTATGTACTATCACTCAAATCCAAATGCGGATTGATAGACATACCAAGGAACAAACAACTCACTGCATAGACGCAGATGTAATCATTCTCTGATTATGGCTGATGCCCAACAGATTAGCTAGCTAGTAGAAACATCTCTGTATCTACCAAGCTGGCTCAATTTAATGAGCCTTTCACTCACCCTCAATGAGATTCTCTTTGAAATAAAAATGCAGAAACCAAGTGTTGTAGATTTTGGTAGTCTTTTACTTAACTGAGAGAAAGTGGAAGAAAGAATTACAGACTTCAGGTACATCTGCTGAAGTTCATCATTACCATGGGAGATCAAAGCATTTTCCTTAATCTCTTTTTAACTAAAATAATTTAAGACCATTTTCATTGTTAATTCCCCAGGCTGTACCCTTTCAAGGACAGTTCCACTGTTTTTAATCTAAAATACAACAACATGCTTCATACACAACACATAAACTTCCAAATCTCTCCATGCCAGGCAAGGGCAGTAAATTGAGAAAAGGACGATGACAGTAACTTCACATGTGCAAAGCCTGTTTCCTAGCAGGGGATCAATAACAGCTGACTGCATTATGGTCACAGGGAAACCGGCACCAGGTTTGCTGTTTTGCTGCTGGAGGTCACTAGTGCTCTCAGTACGACTGAGCCTGACGGTGCAAATACATGTCACAGGGTAGAAATGTGCAGAGATCCCTGAAAGAGCTCCGAACAAGCCAGCCTGGGTGCTGGAAGTAATATAGCTGCAGGGCCCAGGGAAATTGGTCAGTGCAGAACCCAGGTTAGCACAAGCAAGTGCCCCGCAAATATTTTCACTCCTCACACAGCCTAAGTAGGATTTTTTTTTCTTCTTTTGGCTCCACTCACATCATAACTTTAGCAGCTACATCCCTCTTCCTAGCAAAAATAATAATGCTAAAAAATCTCTAAAGTATTTCTATCTCAGCTTCCCCCTTGGGGGAGTTACTCTTTCCTCTCAGAAAGGAAGGACTAGTTTGTCCAGCTCATAGGGCTACAAACAAAGGGTGAAATGAAAGATACAGTTCTCAGTGATTGTCCTACATCACCAAAGAGAGAATGTTACCTTATTTTATCTCCCTATTTATTTTATTTTATATTCTTTATTTAAGCGAGCTTAACCTTTTTATTCCCTTCACTACACCAATGCTAAACAGTCTGCAGACCCTCCTGTAACTTAACCTCTCGCTGCCTCAATTTCTTCTTCTGTAAAATGGGAATAATACATTTATACTTACCTTTTGGCAATTAGACTAACTAATCCAATCGACCAGTTACTCTGCATTTGTAAAGCACTGTAAGTTCCTCAAATGCAAAGCATTACAGTAACATGAAGTTTTACAGTTATTGTTGTAAAAATAATCAAAATTCAGAGGGGAAGGGAAGATGCCAGCTGGCAGATTGAATATCCAGTCTCACTTATTGGCAGCAGTTTTATTGTAATAAAAGCAGGGCCATTGCTGATTATGCAGGCTTGTGCTTCCAGTCTTCAACTGGTTAAGGACCTGTTGTCAGCTTCTTTCACAGAAAGTTCCTTGTGGCTCAAAAGACTGTCTGATCAGCATTTTCTCCATGGAGCCAGAATTCCCAAAAGTGGAAGTCCTTAAGCACACGCTTAGAGTAAAACCAGCGTTTAGGTGCTTTGGTTAATCAGACTCACAATAAAAAAACTCCTCAACATAAGAAAATGGAAAGGTTTTTCCCTCCTAAAAATACAGATATGTTTTTGTTTCAGCTAAGTATATGCATATATATACATACATACAAACATACATATACATATCATATTTCATTTAAATAAATCTCTTCCTTGGGGCTTGTGCCTTGATGTTGCAGAAAGATTGTAAGACTCTACTGAGGTTTCACTCCTGTTCATGACATCTGAATTACGCAGGGCTAAGGGATGGATTCCAATTAAAAAGGACCTTTCTGGCTGTCTAAGAAAAGTTACGATAGCCAGTGACGCAGAAAGATGGATGCGTGGCACAGAATGTACCAAAGTTAACAGACTCTATACTGGCAAGCATGGACTCTTGTTGAAAGGTGAAAAGTAACAAAATCTCTGAGGATGTACAACAACTTCTGAAAGAGATTTTTGGAACATTTGGACCGTGGCTGCATCAGCAAAAGCCAGAAAAGGTTATGAAAGGAGTCAACAAACAGAATCTCATCCTGGAGTAATTACTCTTCTTGGAATAAGCAATAGTTAATAATGAGAAGCAGACAGAAAGCCACTGAAAAACGAAAATAAAAACACAATTTACTCAAAGAGATACAGTGGTTACCACTCACAGGAAGCATCATTAATTAGGACTTCTAAAAGAAGATTTCTCATCTTGTAGGAACTTATTAGCAACTGATTGCTCCAAGGTAGGTTTCAAAACACGTGAAAGTGACAATTATATAATGTTACTAACTAAAAGATGACTATGATGATGAGATCAAAGATTAATTCTACAATTTTTTTATTGGCAAATTCCCAAGAATTAGAATAGGAAACTTCAGTGTAGTGTTGGGGATGTTGACAACGCAGCAGAGAAAACAACAGGCAAGTCAGACACTGGTAACCACTGTTGACTCAGTAAAAGGCCAAGCTGACCAGCAGAGCACTGTTTCACCACATCTGTACCCACCATATGACTTGAAATGTATCTATGTATTAGACCACCTCCCCAGGATATCAAAGGAACTAATGTGATGAGCAATCTAGTTTGTGATTAGTAAAACTATAAATCAAGCTCAGGAAAACCTGACGCTCTCACAGTATTAGGAAAAGCAATAGCAGAAGGCTGGTGGATCCAACAGAAGATTTGATAGCGCTAGAGAAATCTAAGCTGAACTGAAGAGCAGGCTTCAGTCTTCTTAGGCTTAGTTCAGACCTCAGGAAGTCATTATTGACACACCACAATTTTGTGTGTATGACAAATGAAAGGCAATGCAGCAGCTACAGCTGCAAATAGTTTCCAGGGAGGCTCATCTGAAAGCCTGGATAAGCGAGGACACCAGCACAAGAAAGAGAACAAGCCAAACCAAATGTTAATTCCTCAAAAATATGTCCTCAAAGAAAAAGGCAGGAAAACATAATGTATAAATCAAAGGTGATCTAAATGACTCTGATTATTGGTGACAAGCAAAATAAATGACCCATATTAGCATATCTAAGGGAAGAGCGAACTGGATTTCACAGTCCAGAAGATCATGTGCCTACCAGATTTTCACCTTCAGAACAGTTACTGAGAAAGCACATCAAGTGGCAAAACAAGCTCATTAACTTAATCAGTTTTTGACAGCATCCGACAGCCTCCATCACTGCTCACTCAAACACTAACAGAGGCATCTGAAGGTTGATCAGGAGCAAAACAGATCTTTGTTGTTGCAGACATGAGGGGCCACAGCTGTGTTGTTCCTGTCGTGGGAGGTGAACAGCAAAAACTGTTGTTTTTACTGTCTTGAAAGACAGTGTGGAAAGAGCCCCGTTACCCTTCCTCCCGTCCCTGTAATAGCCACCCTCTTGCTCATCCCAACATCATGTTGGCCACAGCACCAAAAGAAGTGGGTTCCTAGGGCTCTGCCATGGGCAACGTACACAGCTGGGCCACTGCCATTTTGGTCCAGGCTGCTGTTTACTTCGCCCACTTGTAGCAACTCCGCATCTTTATAGGCCATGGGTTCCTATTAAAAATAACAACAAGCCTTAATATGAGCTATCAAACTGAAGCAATGAAATAAAGGCATGGGAGCAAAAGATGTTGCTTGTCCTCTGTGGGACACTGCCATGGATTTTGATATGAAGAATGGATAAATGGATACTATCTAAACATAGTCTTGGCCCTCTAGCAGGAGACTAAGGTTTGGTATTCAATGCCAAAATAGCACAGTCGCAGTTCAACTATCACACAGGCATGCCTCAAAACTTCACACACAGTACAGATAACACAAACAAGATGCTGTTAATGATAAGTTAAATCACAAATGAATTTGGAAAATAAAGAAACAGAAAACATGACGGAATTCAGATATGTTGGCGCTGGCATGAATGTTAGGAGGGATATTCATAAAGACCTATCGGCAAACTGTTAAGCATTTACTCATTGAAACAAAAACAAAATCTGGCCATCAAAATCAACACTTAAGACTGCAACACAAGTACTCTCCACCTTAACAAACTGGTATAAACAAATACCCTTGAAAGATGTATTTGTTGTATTTTGTCTCTGTAATTTATCTTAAAAATAGGATGAAAATAACCTAGTTCATTTGCTAAGAACAAAACCTTACCATCTATCTTGGCAGGAGCACCACCAGGCAGCTGGGGAACATGTAAGGGAGTCTCTCCATTGGCTTTTCATCAGAGAGGGATACTAGATGAGACCTGATAGAGAGAATGCACCAAGACCAGGCCAGGGGTGTCAACACGTGTACAAGAGCAAGCTACTATTTGAGATTACAGGATGTATTCCAGTTATGATACATCATTTATATAAATTTATTGTCCTTATTCTATTATTGTCTATACTATACAGAATATACCACAGGACCTACAAGCATTTCTGGGTTTTTTTTCCTTGCTATTAAAAAAATACTGGGTTTCTACTGCTCTTTCATCTGAGATTCCTTGGTATTGGTGACTTATCTAAAAGTCAGACTCAAGAGTTTGTTTTCCTAATAATTTTTGATTTGTTGTTGTTTTTTTTTTAATGTTTGGGTTTGGCAAAGGATGAATCTTGAGGAACTGGAATAAACAAACCTGACTAAGCACATAAAGCTACCTCTTCGAGTGCTATTTTAAAGACGATTAAAAAAAAAAAAAAAGGATGCTGCAATAATCATTGATTATTTGTGTTACAGGGTAGAAGAAAAGCTTACTCTAAGCTTGAGCCCCGCATTGCAAAGCCTCATAGAAACCAAAAAGGGAGATATGTTGCATGTCTCAAAGAACTATGGATAAAATATGCATGATGATTTAAGCTTGGGAGGCCCAGAAAGGTTATTTATTTTTCCTGTCTGGGAAAGAGTTATTTGTTTGTTTAATTGTACTGTGCCTTTTAATAAGGAATGTTAAGGAATCTTCCATTGACAGGAAAAACAATACAGTCCAAACCATTTCAGCAAGCATGCCTATTATTCACTGGGTAGTATTATTCATATGACATGCATTGTATTTGCTGCAAACAGGAGAAACATTTGCTGTTTTGCTCAGCTGAACAGAGAACAGCTTCTCAGCCATGCTTTATCTATTTTTTTCAAATATTAAATATTACATCACTGTGAAATAAATTAATTGACCTGTGCTGTGAACAAATAAATTACAAAATTCAATATGCTGCTTTGAATTTGCAGCTCATTTCAGCAAGCCGGTTTTGCAGTAGCTCTAACATATGAGTTAAGTAAGCCTTTCTGACAGGTGTAAAAGCCTTTCATACCACTTGCAAGGTTATGCTAGCGAAATATGACAGAAAACGTGGACTAGTCACAATATCATATGTTCCATATCAGCAAGTATCATAACAGAAAGGCTCACTACACCAAATAAAATGTACTATGTGGTAAAACAATGGGTGCACAGAAATAATGACGTAACAGATCAGGCAGGAGCTGGGGCTCCAATTTGGCGGGTTGCTTTGCCGTAGGATTAACCCAAATGAGACCTCAATACCTAGGAAAAATAAAATAATGACGTTATCCATCAGGAGTATTACACTATGTTTGGCTAAGGAGAGAGGAAGCAACATTTATTTATTTGTTTGCTTTTTTAACGCTACAAAGAGTTATACAAGATTTTGGCAGTTTTCACATGCCTTGCCTTCCTCTGCCATCCTGTTGCGTGCACTTTCTCAAAGGGACTTTACCGACCTCTCTTCCCAGATGTTTCATATTTGAGGAAGTGTCATAAATCACCGCTGGAGCAGGAGACATTGCTGGCTCTGACCCGTACAGTGCTCCAAATCCGAGTTGGATTTTGTTTTGCCTAATTAGTGGCTCACGCCCACCCCTTGGCTCACGTGCCTGTGCCTGGGCTCATCCAGGCGATACTCTGCATACTTCACAAAGAACATTTTAATGGCCTTGGCCAGAGGATGCTTTTGGTTGTTACCAAAGCTGGGAGTATCTGCCGAGCGCCTCCATTCAGAAGAACGGCGAATGCTGGAAAGGAGCTATTTCTCTATCATAAGACTGAACAGCTGATAAGCCAAACATCATCTAACTACTCACTAGTGCTCTGTGCCTTGGGAAGAGCTCTATCCTGGAAAAAATTAGTCTGTGTGGAACTACAAGCTGGACTTCAATCAGGGTCTCTGTGCTACAAGGGCAGCGCTGCATTTGGTATGCGATCCAGAAAATTCTGCAGAAGGTTCATGTGAATTACACATTGCCTCATGTTGAGAGTCAGGCAGCCAAAACATATTGTTCTGAACATCCCCGCTCACATGAACTTCAGCCACTATTTACTAGCGTTCAAGGAAAAAAAATAAATAAAAATTATTTTTTTTCAACTCATCAACACCGACCTAATACTTCGATTTTTTACTAGGGGGACAGCTGTTTACACCAGTCTGCCTCACGTCCATGAAAAAGCACAGCTTACCAGGACAGTTGAGGGCTGGCAGTGAGCAGAACTGAAAACCAGGTGGTTTAAGTTCCTCAAACCTGAATTCATGCAAACAAAACAGATTTTTTTTCTGCCTCCCTTAAAAAAAAAAAGCGCCCTAATGAGTCTTCAGGAAAAGAAACAAGAACAAGTGAGGTATCAACAAACACAAAACCAAGCCACGAGGATAAATAAACCAGGGATTAATTGTTTTGCTCTATGACCATCAAAGTCTATCAGCTAGCATCTATTTCTAGAACTTCCAATTCAAATTACATCTAATGAGTTTACAGTACAATTTTTAAAGGGTCTCTCCTGAGTCATAAAGACTGAAGCAACCATTAAGCCCCATTTGTTAACAGCTATGATAACTACACTGTCATTACGCACACTGTAGGACACTGTGCTACACAAAGGACTAATGTTATTGCACCAGACTAGAAGCACTTTAAAGTCATCTTATGCAACTAGTAAGACAGGCAAAACACATTTTCTGATCATAAAAAGCATTCTGGAAATTGCTGAAAATCATATATTAGCATCAACTGTACATTTAAAATATTACCTTATTCTACCATTTAAATAGACCACGTTCACCCGTCAACTTTAGCTTTGCAGTTTCTGTTAACTATGGTTCTCAAGACACACAACTGTTGTGGTTACATTTTCATTTGGGTTTGATTATAGTTTTGCCCTCTTACTCCCTTTAAATTATTTATTATTATTTGAGGCAGCAAATTCATCCCCCCTTCGATTTTTCTTACAACATTAATTAATGTGTTATTCTTATTGTAACTGTCCGCTGAGTCTAGACAACAACATGTCACGTCACTGAATCATAGAATAGTTTGGGTTGGAAGGGACCTCTAAAGGTCATCTAGTCCAACCCCCCTGCCGTGGGCAGGGACATCCTCAA
>NW_008824808.1:2457621-2474995 GCF_000699105.1 Pygoscelis adeliae
TAAAAAGTCCCTCTCCAGCTTTCTTGTAGGACCCCTTCAGGTACCGGAAGGCTGCTATAAGGTCTCCCTGGAGCCTTCTCTTCTCCAGGCTGAACAACCCCAACTCTCTCAGCCTGTCTTCACAGGAGAGGTGCTCCAGCCCTCCGATCATCTTCGTGGCCTTCCTCTGGACTCAATCCAACAGGTCCATATCCTTCTTGTGTTAGGGGCCCCAGAGCTGAGAGCAGTACTCCAGGTGGGATCTTATGAGAACGGAGTAGAGGGGGAGAATCACCTCCCACGACCTGCTGGTCACACTTCTTTTGATGCAGCCCAGGATATGGTTGCCCTTCTGGGCTACAAGTGCACCTTGCCAGGTCATGTTGAGCTTCTCATCAACCAACACCCCCAAGTCCTTCTCCTCAGGGCTGCTCTCAATCTGTTCTCCGCCCAGCCTGTATTTGTGCTTGGGATTGCCCTGACCCATGTGCAGGACCTTGCACTTGGCCTTGTTGAACTTCATGAGGTTCGCGCAGGCCCACCTCTCAAGCCCATCAAGATCCCTCTGGATGACATCCCTTCCCTCCAGCATGTCGATTGCACCACACAGCTTGGTGTCGTCAGCAAACTTGCTGAGGATGCAACTCAATCCCACTGTCCATGTTGCCGACAAAGATGTTGAACAGCGCCGGTCCCAATACCTACCCCTGAGGAACACCACTCGTCACTGGTCTCCACTTGGACATCGAGCCGTTGACCGCAACTCTTTGAGTGCGACCGTCCAGCCAATTCCTTATCTACTGAGTGGTCCATCCCTCAAATCCATGTCTCTCCAATTTAGAGACAAGGATGTCATGCGGGACTGTGTCAAATGCTTCACACAAGTCCAGGTAGATGATGTCAGTTGCTCTTCCCTTATCCACCAACAATTTACAGTGGCATAGCTAACATTGGATTCTGGGGTTTTGCGTCTTTAGTTCTAGAAAATTAGGGGTTTCGATACAGCACATACATCTGAGATATTGTTAGAAAAACTAGCTTGATCTCAGTCTTAAGAAGATCTTTATCTTCCCACTTATTTAAAGAAAATGAAATGGAACAATGACACATCACAGGATCTTGTGGCCATGATACATCAGGCTAGAAATCATACAGGAAACCTTTGATAGCTCTTCTGTATCAGAAAGGAGGTGTCTCTGACAGACAGCATTGGCCAAAGGTATTGCAGTAGTAGTGGATCAATGTTGAGAGGACTGATGGAATGGATATCAAGTGATAATGACTGTTACTCTACCACCTAGGTGTTTGCCCTAAAAAAATACGTTGCATTCATATAGCCCATGTGCAGCTGAGAAGTGTATGGTTTCCCTTCAACATTTCACCCGAGGTATTCTCAGAAAGCCTAATGACTTAGATCCAAAGAAAGCAGATGTATTATACAAGATGCACTAGTTTATAGAAACAGATCAATCACAGCACAGCATTCCACTTTGCACAGAAGAATGTGAAAGGAAAGAAAACTTAGAGTAAAATTTAAAAAAATCAAGTCTCTGGAATCCCCACAGTTAATAATCAGTTTATATACAGCTTTAACTCTGATATTGCGATGAATTCTCTAGATAAAAGGGAAGAATTAGCACACTTTTTACATAGGCTTACCAAAACTAGAAAGAAAAAAAAAACATGGTCAAATCTGTATGTTGAAGGTAGCCTTTGTATTCTAGAGAAGGAATCATCACACTGTTTGTTTGTACGCTTCAGAATAAACAAGGCATCACTGCAGGGACCGAGTCCTTGTCCTCTCTTCCTTAACAAGTCACTTTATCATTATTATTTTCTGAAAGAATTATTTATAAAAGATTCTCTATGGATATTCATTTGGGGGCATATGCCTAAAGAGATAATCACTTAATATAACAAACATCTTAATTTAGAGTTAACGTTTGACAGCATGTTCCTCTTAATGTTCAACTGGTAACTACCAAAATGTCTCGGCTTAAAAAGGGACTTTAATCTGAGGGAGGAGGATGGGAGGTGCACAACGGCTAATGGCAGAGCAATGTTTTAATCCTCTTATCAGTCACAAACCTTCTGTCTTACAGTGTTTATACTAGTTACTGTAGCTATTTAATTTCTAAATCAAAGGCTTTCCCACATCTTACTATGACCTCTTGCCTGCAAGGTTTTGACTTCTACTTCCAAGTGGAGTCAATATCTATCTTTTAATGCCCCACAATTTCAAGTGGTCAGGGTCACAATTTGCTGTGTGCTAGTGGTCAATTCATGTCTAAAAGTTGGTTGCTTACTTCTTCTCATTAAATTAAAATTCTAGGCAAGACTAATGAACTTCTCACTGGTTTGCTCTAATTCCTTCTAGTCTTGCGTTCTTACTGCCGGTGCAGACTACGCTGGCCTGCTTTGGGCTTTCCTCAGACCAAGTGCAGCCTGCGAGCAGCCCTGCACCCAAGCGCGTTCACTGTCCTGGACTATATAATCCAACACTCTGACTCTCCAAGGCATTCATCATTTTGCTGCAACTTGTTCCTAAGGCAGACACAAATATTGCAAGCTCAACAGTGGAATGGACTGGGAAGTTGCCAGACAAATAGTTTTTCTCTGAAAAATACCCCAATCCATTTAAATTAACACAAAACAGTGTAGTGGTCTCCACAGACCTTTCACCTCCACATTGTAAATTCTACTCAAAGTTGCAACAGGGCTAAGGGCGGCAGAGCAGCCTGAGGATCAGAACACCCTTGGAGGGGTGGAAGAGGTCAGGCTGGGCACCAATTGAGACCCAGAGCTCCAACCTGAGTTTTCCACCCCTCGGCCAGCTGTTTGGACAGGGTGTTTCTTTCTGGTGGTTATGACACTGTAACAGTGCCAAGCTAAGGACAGAAGAGAAGCAGGTACAGAGAAAATATCTTCTACTACATCAACAGATGGTTGGAAAAGATACTTTTGCACACACAAGCTTTTCTTCAGATTTGAAAAAGCAGCAGAGTGGGGTTTTTTCCCCTCTCTCTCTTCTCCCCTGCCTCCATTTCAAAAAATCTTGGGTTCACCCCAATACAGAATAGGTGAAGAAATCCTCAAAAAAACTTAACAGATGGGAAACCCATTTTTTTGCCATTTCATCCAAGAGTATTAATTCACTGCTGACTGCAGTTGACAGAGAAGTTGGACCTTGAAGGATAAAAACCGACTGAAACAGCACTCCAAATGGACATAGGAAAGTACTAGGCAAAAGCTTATTTCTAACAAAATAATTCACAGAAGTGTTGTTCCAGCTGACACTGCTTGCTCATATGCATCTTCCAAAAATAAAATAACTGGCAAAAAAGAGAGAATTCGGACCCCAAAAAAATTGTGCAGCGATTTTGGGGTTTGAGTCTGAGGGTCTTCTGTTTGTTTAAGATGGATATCTGTAACTACACCTACTTATAAATGAAATATTTACAGACAAGAACATTTATGTTTGGGAATGGTCCGCATTCCTGGCTTTTTCATGATAGCTAAGAAAATAGTCCTTCCGTTAATTCAAACTCTATATTGATACATTGGCTTTGCTATCCAACCAGTTAAAAACACAACTCAGCTGAGCTGCGCAGATGTTTTGAACTGGCCCAAAAGGCCAAGCAATGTGATCAACATCCTACCAGCTTAAAGCTGTTTCCCTGAGCATTCAAGCACACATCTGTACTGCATATTTCTTGTTTCACCAATGACATCCAATAAAAAGCAACTAATTTAACAAGCTTGCCAGTAGATGCTTCAATATTTCACTCATGTCAGAAAACAGATTGTTTTTTAAAAAACACAGCTATTTAATATATCATTGCTGCTTGGACCTGGAAGCTGGGCATCAGACACGCAGCTTACAGAAGTCACTGAAACCAGGGAATAAAAATGTATTTGTAAAACAGTATATTGATTTTTTTATCTTTTTTTAAGGGCGTGTAGAATTTTCCCTGGGTGTAATTCAACATGCCTTGTCAAAGAAACATTTCCTTTGTGTGTGCAAATTGAGCATTTATCCTTTCGGCCATTTGGGAGCCAGCAGCTTTGTGCTCTTGATGTCCCTCGTGCCACTGGCGTGCGTAAGCTTTCCTCATCCATTTCATACCAACCTTTCAGTATTGTGACCACTGGAGACGGACTGAAGATTTCCTCTTAACTGCATTCACTTCTGATATCATTGTGCTTCCTTTGTAGTCCTTCAAAATGGACAAACTTTGAAGAAGCCCTCTAATACTCAAACTTTGAAAAGACCCGCTGCGTTCTCAGCTTGAGGTCACCACTGGTGCCCACCGGTCTTGCCCAAAGACCGGAAAAAAAAAAAAAACCCCAAACATTTCCAGGAAACATGTATATTGCCTTCTCTTGCCTTCCTTTTCACAATCCAATCCCCTCTTTTTTTACCTCCAGGTATTTCTAGAGCAATTTGGACCTTTCCTTTTTACTGTATGTGATCTATTAGCTGCATAACTTTACAGACCAAGATTTAGGTTTCACAGTGATTCTCATGCAGCTAAAACCTCGGGAGCTGAGGGAAAAAATGGATTAATGAGGGCTAATTTGTCTGGCTGGCCACACCAAAACCATAAAGATGACAAGAAAATCAGAGAAATAACTGAGTGGATAGGTGGTCTGGCTCCAAAGAAGATGGTTCTTGAGTCCTGACATCTGGGGGAGCAATCATTTTCCATGTATAATAAGCTCAGCTATTTATTAATATAAAAGTATTTTACAAAGGGAAAAGTAGTGTGGAACAAATACCAACTAAAAAATCCAGATCCAACAAAAAGGAAAAAAATCAAATACATTTTAATTTTCCATATTCAATAATGTTTGTTCCCATAAGCATAAAGCATTAGTTCTTTCCCTTTACGATAATTTGATAGCCATGATATTAAAAATACAATGATACCAGAAATGTACAGAGAGGAAAAAATGCCAGCAATAAGTTTAATTATACTGAGAAACGATAGGAACAACTAATGGCATTCTCCAATTAGAAAAGTGACCAGCATTTTTTCCCTAAGGGGGAAAAATGTTTTTTAAAAATGTTTAGTATTAAGAACTATTTATGATTTCCTCTGCAAACTTTTTGCAAATGTTTAATTATGCCCATAATTTCCCCTTATCCTCCAGCCACTGGAAGCAGGTATCTTGACAGTGGAAAATTATCTGCAAGTACTGAAGTGTTTAAGATTGGGAAAAAACGTGTAAGCTAGGTTGGTTGTGGGATACTGCCCTAGCCTTTCACCTCTGCTGAGCTGGAAAAAAAATCTGCCTTAGGTCATAAGTCAAATGGGCTTCGTGATATAAAGGAGTCCCTCGGGAATGCAGAGAAATGAGGAGTGAGAAAGACAGACACTCTAGGACTCATAACCTACTTCTGTGTTGCTGTGAGCCTGCTTCCTATTAAAACCTCACACAAGCACGCTCCTTCCTACTGAATTTTACCTGGATGCATCCTAGGAAACTCTTGAAAAATCAAAGCTTTCAATCACTGAAATCACACACGCAAAGCGCCCTTCAACAGTTCTTGGACCTACATCCATCTTTATTCAGCAGGCTGAGCTCTCAGCATGGAAAATGCTGGGATAATTCCTGACGCCCTTGCCTGTACATACAGGCATTTGTGTCCTGTGTCCTGCCATCTTCAGCGAGGTGACTCCACCAGCAGGGCCCCTGCCACTGCCCTTGGCAGGCTGTGCCACAAGCCTGCTCTCAGGAAGTGGGTTTTAGATGTTCAGCCTCGTCTTCCTTCCTTTCATTTAATCCTGTAAGCCTTCATCTTACTTTCCTGAATCATCCTCCAGGCCAGGTAGTTAAGGAATCTCCTATTCCTATCAATCCCTAGTAGCTCAGGACAGCAGTAAAATACCCATGTTCCAGGAGAACGGTGCACATGGAATTAAGTGAGCAGTGAGGTTTCCACTACAATACTTTTCCTCTCTGCCATAAGCACTAAAAAAGCAAGGCAAAGCCTATAATGTTTGTAGGGAGTAGCACTGACTTTCTCTAGTCCAGCTCACATGGTTGGAAAAGAAGAGAAAAGCTTTGGGGCACAAATGACTTTTTCAGACCCCCCCATATCATCATTGCACCGCCGGAGCTACACCTGTACTTCTACTTCTATGATAAACTCTAAAATTATTATGCATATTCGTATGTGCATATATGTAACTATGCATGTATAGATACTTGCATCACACATGTATGTAGCAGAGGAAAAGAGCCAGACAGTGAGATTTTACAGATAATATGATGAACACATTGCACTACAGGCTTTGCATCAAAGGACATGTCCAAATAGAGTTCTTTCCTCTAGCTACTAGACGCAGTGCTTACACCGGACATACTGCAACAGAGCTGTAGCAACTGTATTAAAATTATATTCTGACAAGTAATAGTACAGTTTCACGAGGCTTTACACATGGTCAGGGATTCAACCCTGCCATTAAAGAGAACAGTCAGCCAGTAAATATCTTGTGCCATTCTTCCCTAACAGGAGTGTAATTACACCCCAGCACACCAAACCGCTCTATCTCGTCCTTGCAACCTTTGTCCTTTAGCAAACCCAGAAAGGAGGGGAAAAAAAAAAAAAAAAGCTGGCATTCTTGCTCCAAGAGCATCACATACTACTTTTAATCTGTTTCAAGATTTCACTGCCCTTAGAAACACTGAACTCTCTTCTGTGTGAACAACCTGACAAGAAGCCAGGCAAAGGGCCACTCGTCGGTCAACAGGAAGTAAGCTGGGACAAAAGGTCCAAGTTGAGGAACGCTTCTCTGGGCTCTCTGTCGATGTGCAGCCTCGGCAGCCTGCGCCTGGGCCAGAGCCAGCATAAAAATGTACTCCGGGTAACTGTGGGCTTTGATTAAAAAGCCACAGAGCTTAATAACAAAACCTGACTGGAGAGAAAAGAGGACCAAAAAAGAAAGAGCCGAGCTTATGAAAAATAGCTCGTGCCTTCAGGCTTATTTGAAAAATGTGTTTTATTGACTTTTTACTCGATTAAAGGATATTCTTATTCTCTCCTTAGATACTGTCCACTGCTTCATACTGCACATCATTAGATGGTGAACCAAGGCAAAAGGGTTAGGTAAAGCAATCCAGAGCCACTGTGTGAACAAGTTCGTGTTTCTCTCAGCATCTCGGAAAAAATGAGCTATTCGGAAATCCCATTAAACCCACACATGGACAGAAAATAATTGCATTTCCAGAACGTCTGTGTGTGCACTGACACTAAATACTAAGTACGTGTAGACCCAACTAGTTTCTAAGCACTTCTGAGTTTACTGTTGTGAGAAGCAGAAGCTTCCAGGCGGCTGAACCAAGCAGCATTGTCAGTGCTAGAAGATGTTTGTTCACTGAAAAAAATCTCCAAAGTGGGACTTCGGGCAGACATATGAAGGCTCTTTAGATATCACAACAGGTGTTCAAAACTAGCTGCTTAACCACAAAACCAAATCACTTGCCTCACTTGCAATAGCCCTTTATATGTACAGAGAACATGTAAACATCTCTTGCGTGGCAAGATCTGTCTGTAGCCATCCCTGCAACTTTACTGTACACAGCTTTGGGGGATTCAGTCGGATGTGTCTCCTCCTGTCTCCCCCCCCCCCCCCCCTTAAAAAAGCTTCTGAACTTCTTTTGCACATAAGGAAAAAATATCCTTAAAATGAGACTCAGAGCTCAAATATGACTTTCTAAAACAGGACTGTGGATTCCTCTCCAAGTAATTTTAACTGGATGACTAAAAATTTCAACTGAGTTATTAAAAATAGAAAGATTCTTTTTCGTTACTGCCAGAAAATTTCCGAGTGCCCTGAAGTCAGTTGGCTCAAAAAGTATCACTAATAAATAGAAAGAATAAAAATAATTCACAATTTAAAATTCCTCATTACATTTTTTAATTTTTATGAGAAACCTTTTCCACTACATTATATGGTATGCTTATAAAGGCCTTTGTATTTAAAACATGGCTGACTAGTTTTCCTTACAGTTCAGGATGACACTGAAGTATTGATACAGGAACAAATTACCATCCATCATTTGTTTGGCTACACCCTTTACAAGTTCTCACTCCATGAAAAATGCAAAGCAGCTTGCTGCTCCTTTGTTGAAGGTAACCTCTCTCGTAAATAACTCGCATTTGCCCCAACGTACCGGGTGGTGCGTGGACCTGAACAGTCACTGAGGAGCATGCAAGAACTTGCCACCTTAGAGTAACTTGCTCATATGAGCATTCACTCCCTCCTTCCTTCCTTTGTTGACTTTGTCATATAAATAGCAAGAATAAAAAGTGCTAAGAGGAGATTTTGCAACAAAAGCAATCCAATATGATGCTTAGGTCATACGGGGGGCATACTTTTAACTAAGAAGGGGAATGACAGCCTGGCAACAGCTTTGAAAAACACATGCTGGAGTTCATAGTGCTAGCAAACTGAACAATGCCATAGGAGCACCAAAGAGCAGATCTTACTGCAATGCGTGAACAGGAAAGTGGTGCAAAAACCAACTAAAATAATCCTTCCCTTCCACTATTCAGTTTGGAGGTTTGTGCCCATTTATGAAAGGCACATTTCATGACCAACTGGTTAAGTCCAAAGTAGAACAGAAAAATAATTACAAGCCTAGATAGTATGAGCTAAGAGGAAAGACTGAAATAATCAGGCTCAGTTACTGGAGAAGGCAGAGGAGAGACAGGATAAGAGTCTTCTGTCAAATTAACAGTTGCTGCAATGTGTAGAGGTAAAACTATTTTACCATGTTCGTTGGGAACAGTAGCCTGAAACACAGCAAGGAAAATAGATTAGATGCCAGAAAAAAACCTGTGGGTAAGCATAGCATACATTGCCTGGGAATTTCAGGAATCCCAATCATAGAACTTTTTGGGGATAGGATGTAGGAATAACTGTAGGAAATAAATCAGATATTGTTAAGCCTATCTTCAGGTCAGGTGGATGGACTACATAAATTCTTACCAGCCCTATCTTCTGTAAGTATTATTTTATAGAGCCCCATTTTAATCTCACTTGAAACTGCAGAATTTACACTAATATTGCACTGGATCTCTCTCACAACAACAGGTTTATACTACCTAGCTGTCATGGATAATTTGAAGCCTGTAATAAATACATTTTGTGACTAATGAAATGTTATACATATTAGGCTAACTACCAGCTGAAGAAAGACCGCATATTTCATTGCAGCATTTTTTCACTTCTAAGAACACCCACATTTTTCTCACATTAACCTCTGTATACTAAAAGACAGATTAGCGTTCGAAAGCTTATGTATGAATTGTACCTACAAATCTCAATTTTATCAAAAAAATTGCATAGACATAAATTTCAGGCTATCCAGACAGCCAATCATTACACAGCTGGCACTTCTGCTGCTTTGTCTGTTACAATCTGTTTGAAATTATGTTCATCTTTCACTGTAAAAGCTTTCAGAAAACTTGAGAATGGTTTCTGATCCCTTTTATCTTCAATGCCCAGTAACAAGACCCGTGGAGGACACCTGCTTCTACCTTCTGGACATAACTTTCTGCAATTTTAATTTGACTGGCAGAAAATAATAAACCTCAAAACTTCTTGATAGCAGTAGCCAGCTCTGTCATACTGACTTTCCGTAGTCATCCCCCTCTAGAAGTCAGATCTGCAGATAGATTTATTAGGAAAATCTGAAAGATATTCTGGCTTACAGTGTCTGAAACACAAGGAACACTGATTTTCTATTTCCTCCTTTTGTGCGTTTTGTGTTGTTTTCCCTCTTGTTTGTTCATGTGTTACACTGTCAGGCACACTGGAATTAACTAGAAGATATGACCCAGATGTCAGTGCATTCGTAGTGGAAAAAGGCAATTTCAGAGTCTAGTGCTTAATAAAATTTTTGCATGATTTCCTACAGCTGTTATCCATGTGTTATTTCAGGATAGCTGAATCACTGCACTGTTAAAGAACTGAAATAAACACGCAAAGCACGCTGAAAATGCAAATCCACAAGTTACTTTAATGTGGGATGTAAGTGTAACAAAGCATTTGGGGCTAGCACTGATAAATAACCACTACGTTATACTTGCCACCGGATTCTGGATTCCAAAACCAAAAACCTACTAAACACATGTATTTGCCGTATGTAATTATAACATCCTGATTTAGTCACTGGAGAGGCTCTTCTTTCCCTTAGGTTTGATCCTGTTTACTTGTGACATAATGTGGGTTCTCATTGCACTCTAGAATATAGAGACAAAATAAAAGTCTGTGGTTTAAAACACAAACTAAATAGAAACCCTTCCATCTGAACTCTGTGTCTGATGATCCTAAGGGCCACAACAATGTGTAAGTTTCAGATGATAGTCCTGGAGCTTTAAAAAAAAATAATAATTCCTTTTATCTTGAAATGTTAAAGAGAACAGGAATTTGTTTGCCCTATGTTATGAACAGGATGTGATCACTCTTCATTGCCTACACTGCCTTTGAATAAGGAGCATTTGCCCCAGTCTGTCACACAACAGCAATATGAGTTCAACAAGTGTTAAGCTTACCCTAAAAAAATAGATGAAAACAAACATCCATGCTGATGAATACACTGCTACTGCACTTGGGTGGCCATCTGCAAGAGAAGAGATGCTGGGACCAAAGTCTCCTCTGGTATGATTCCAATGACCTCAAAGTTACACCAAGACCTACTTGCCCAACACACTTACTGATACACATCAGGATTTTTAAATGAAAACATATCTTGGGTGAGAGATTTGCAGAAACGGATGCACAAAGCCTTAGAAGGGTTTCGTACACAGCATGGTGTAACCGAGTGATCCTGTCCAGCAAAACACCGGAAAAGCTCATTAATCAAGAGCCAAAAGCCCACACTCTGGATTTTTTTGTTTATCTTCACATAATTTGTTTACATAAACTTTGCACAATATTTTTCAACCCACTGTTCCTTTGGTATTTACTTATCTTCCTAGAAAAAGCTTCCTGCCAAATAAATAATTAGAAGATAGATTTTCCCCTTCCTAATTATTAATTATTGCCACTAGTAAGAGAGGATATTTAAAGAGATTTGATAGTCAAGAACAGCCTACTCTGATATGTTCATCAGCAGTCCCACAATTTCAGCCCTTCACACCATTTCTGATAAAAATATAACATAAAATTATTAGAAAACATAAGGCTTATATAAAGGCAGATGGTTGAAAAGACCATTCCAGGTATAAAATACTAGGGCTGTGATTTAAGAAGGCCTTCCTGGGGGAAAGGAGATTTTGCAGAATTTCAGCTGAAGTCAGCTGTCTTCTCTGTAAAAGCAGGCAGGGTTTACCGGAGCAGAGAGGAAGGGACAGTGAGGGAATGATTTATGGAGAGGGGAACCAGTTGCATACCCTGCGCCCCACACTGTAGCTAAGTAATCACTTCTGCAGAGCAAGGAGTAGGATCTGGATCAACAGAGAACCCCTACTGTATCTCAGAATGATCCTTCCGTGCCCACAGCTCTGGCTATAACCCTAGGTAAACACTGACAAGGGTCCTCTCGTGCTTCAGAGCAGAACACAGGATCCCTGACCTCAAAATGCTCTACCACTGCCTAAACATTTTTTTTTTAATAAAACTACTGGAAATGCCTGTATCAAGTCCCCTTCTAGCACCTTCATTAGGAGTCATTAATGATGGAGATCTATAGGTTCGCACAGAAATGGTGACCCGCAGGATGAGTCACTATGGCTGCTCATGACAGAACTTGTTTTTCCTCTTTTAAAATACCTTAAATAATCACTGAAAAGACACCTTTGAAACAGGTTTTGTTGTTAAAAAAATGGTGCCCTATCAATAACAAAATAACACACCCCCAAAAAGCAGCTGCTTCACATTCCATTCATCAATCTTTTGGTTGCTTATGTCAAACATTGACAGGTTTAATGTATTGAGAGAGAGGAGTTTGTCCTTGGTTCTAGTAGGAGGGAGGAAATGAAGGCTGACCACCAGCCCACAGCACACATACTGAAAAGCCTTAGGAGTAAATTGAGGCCTTGAAAACACTCATCCTTCCGTGCCCTGGGATCACCCCGTGCAGACACCACAGGAGACGCACATGTGTGTGTGCATCACCCTGAGCAAGGACAAAAATAACGATCCCTGAACTAGAGCACCTTCTTTTGGATGCACTTTGGGCAATACAACTGTAACAGGCATAAGCCCCAGTACTATATCCTGGACAATTCCAAAATCTCTCCTAGGCTTTACAAAAAACAAAATAAATCGGTCTATACAAACGCATATACCAGAATGTTCTGCACTAACACAGAGCAAATAGCCCCGGCAAATGCAAGCATACACTAAGCAGCTAAACAGATTTCTCTAATTTCAATTTTGTGGGCAAATCTGAAGATTGCCAAAAAAGTACAGGTATCTTCAAAAGACACACATGCCCCATAAGCCACGGAAGTATTGAAACGAAAGACTAAGAGCAAGTCATAGTACCTGTTGCCTGCTGAGAGAGAGCTGACAGAGGGGAGAAAAGACGAACAAGAGTGGAGTGCTATTGTCCTGAACCATCCCCACACGTTAGGAAATAAAAGACGCTGGTGATACTGAATTAGGACCTGTGCTTCCTAATGACAGTTTTGTACAGAGAGTTTGGGAAACCATCTGATCACAACTTGTACTGGGACTTTGTCCCGTCTTGCAGTGTCCCAGAAGCAAATGTGTTTACCTTGGCAATCTGCTGGTTAAAGGAAAAAAGAGGGCTGCAAGGCTGAGCTCGAGTCCGGATCCTGTTTCCCCGCAGAACTGGGAGCATCTCCAACACTTCTCAGGACAGCCCTCGCTTTACTTGGGGCTCTTTTCCCCCAGCTCCTTCACAGCTTGCTCCAAGAATCAGGGCAAGTTCATTCCCGTATACACTTTCCCCAAGATAATTTGTTTGGGAAAGAAAGGCATCAACTCCAACTGAAAGACAGCAATCTCTCCTTTGTCTGTAAAACCAACATGAGCCCCTCTGGTGCTGTAGAACATGTCAGTGTTGCATGCCAAATTCAAGACACTTACAGTATCCTACACGTGGTTTACACTATTAATTATTAAATTCATGTTAAACACAAGATTGAGTATACTTTAAATATTACCAAAACCTGGTCGTTTATGGAGACACTTCCCATCCTTACACTGGGCACCATCCCCCCAGATAAGAAGAAAGGTTATGTTTATTCTCTGGTTTTGGTCTTCTTTAGTCCAGGAAATGCAGTGGCTAGGCTATTGTGGAAACAGCACCTTCAGCCACCCAGCTCTAATCAGATTAGAAATACCTAAACTCATTGAGGAATACCATTGGTGTGGTCAGGGTCATGGCCTACTTCCTGAAAGACTGTCCTGATTATAATATAAGTAGGGCCTACCTTGAACTGACATGTTCACCCAGGAGGATTAAAAAAAACCAACAAATGTTACTTTTAAGATCCTCCACCTTCTCTGGGTATTATATATGGTCAACCAGAGGGAAAAACATCTCATGGCAAACACTGACCTGGAAAATCTGCTCTACCACACGCTTTCTTTAAAATTCTGTAAAATGGGATTAATGGTACTTCCCCCACATCCTGGGGTGTTGGGAGATCAGATGCATCCAAGACTGTAAGGCACTCTGGTACTTCAGCGATGCAAGCCATGGAGGAATCCAAGATAGACAGCTAATCCTCATTTATACCAGATGGGGAAACACTGAAGCAGAGAGAAGTTAAGCAACCTGTCACTCAAAAAAAAAAAATACGTGGAGAATGCCATGAAGAGAATTTCATCCCTCTTTCCCCAGTACTTCAGACATTTGGAACATGCTTCGACATGAAGAATATTACTGGAAATAACAGCATGGGAGGCACGTGGCTAGCAGATTCCCAATTACATAGCCCAATGAATATAAAACACCATCTCCTCTATCCCGGTACTGGTGTTAGCATATATTACTGCACAACATGACTGAATGCAGCATAACTATACTCATTTTCATAGTGATTGTTTAAGTCAGTCAAGGGAAGAGCTGGCTGTCACTTCTAATCCTTTACTATGAAAGGTGGCAGCACCAGCTCTACTCAATCCTTCTGCAGGATCTTACACATCCGAGCACCGAGGGGCTCACTGCTACCAAACAAGTTTCATGGCAATGTGGTAACTAATGACATTGGAAAAATGACTCTTGATTTCTACTGGCAATACCTCTGCCTGAGTGGTTTCAAGAAAAGAGTTATCAGTCAAGGAATAGCGATTTTGAAGCCGTAAATGTGGGGACAGAGATGCCCGTGGGATTTGTGTGTGTTAGCTTTGCTTGCAACAATAGGTTAGGAAATCAGATCGAGGGTTAAAAAAAAAAAAAAAAAAAAAAAAAGAGGGAGAAGGAGGGAGAAACTAAAGTTAGGCTGATGGGAACTGCTGCAAACTCTGTACTTTTGAAAAGATAGGTCTGATAAGAAGATACTCGTAGGTTAAGAGAGTTTATACCTCTCACATTCAATCACAACAGTTACACAGCTATAGTATTTCCCATGTGCAAAACAGCCACGTGTGGTGATTTAAATCACCCAGGAAATCAACATTTTACAGAGTGATTGTTTTTACTACCAAATGTTCCAATGAAAACTCAAGATTTTTCAAAACTGTTTACAAATCAGAAGAATGTATTGCCATATCTGTAAATGAATAAGCACCACTATTCCATCATAACTTTTATTACGAATTTCTTCAAGCTCAGCCCTCCAGAAATGTCCAGTTCAAAACAACACTTCTTTTTAAAAAATGAGGGGAGCTGTAAAAATAACATATTTATAATATTAATAACTTATAGCATTTTCTTATGACAACACTATTGTGAACTCAATGATATGATTAGGCAAGAAAGCGTCTACTTAAATATCAAGTCTTACGTACATTCTTACATCACATATTCGTCTATATTTAAGCTTTTCCAGGAACAGCATAGGCATTCCAGTCAATCATTTAAAAAGGAAATACAGTTGTCCGAATTTTTTTTTAACTATCAAAAACCTGTCATTGTGTAACATTACATTCAGCAGTTCATCTGATTCTCCCTAGAAAAAACAAAGCGCTGAGCTCGAGTTGAAATTTAAAACAGCAAAGTACTGTGACCAGGCTTCTGCTTTCTGATGGCAAATGCTGATGGAATACTCTGCTCCCCTCAAGACTAAAATGTGTCTCACACTAATCTAAATGGTATTTTCCATGAACACTGACAACAGTGAAACTCGCCACGTACAAATACTAACGGAGAACAACAAAGATGTATGGCCATAATAAACTCATTATCAATTCAAAAGCATAGCGCGGGAACGTATCTTCAAGGGTTGATCCAGCACTACTACTACATTTTTATTTACCTGAGTCACTGTAGCTATTGTCTACATGAGAGCATACTACTGCATATTTTTAAGTAGATACATTTGGAATTTTCATAGTAGTTCTAGTAGCTTGCATGGCCAGAAATCAGTACATTTCCTACAATTGTGCAATATGAAAAACATGGAATTAAAGGGGCCACCTCCATTTTTAAACTCAGTTTTACTGCACAGGATTTTAAAATGCAGACTACATATTTATCATTCAATAATCATATTTCACTTGCCAGGACTCTGTGTTTTGGTTTTCTTAATTACACCAATTAATGAGGTCTTTTTCTGGTCTAAATGGTTTTTATGAATTCTTTACCTCCTGGAGACACTTGCAAAGAGTTTTGAGATGCACACGGGAAAGCAATGAAAACTCAGAAGGTTTAATCCTAGCTTTGCCAACACTCCCCTCTGTGACTGTGGATAGAGACAACTGACAACCTCTCCCTCCCTCCTCCTGTAGCTTCAGTTTCCTTGAAAGGATCTCAAAATAGACCTCCTGTGAGGCGATCTTAAATTCATTAAACTATTTTATGGAATAAAAATTCTAACTATTAATAATTTAGTCCTATTGCTGATCCATTTAAATACAGACACTGCAAAATCGCTTCACATGCCTATTAACTACAACCTCTCAAGCTAACAGTAGTTCATGATTCGTGACAGTTCTCCAGTTTGAGCTTACTAGTTGCTCCTGTTGCATGAATTAGGAGTCTTCCATCATCTCTAAGGTAAGGACTAAAAATGTATGACTTTAGAGAATCCTGTCGGAGTACTCCTTATTCTTAATTTTTCCACTTCGCATTTATTATTGGCTTACAGCAATTTTCCTCAGGCCAAGTAGTATCATCACCGCTTTCACACAGCTTGGCCTTTCCTCCAGATCAATCTTCCATGGGACCACGGTCCAGAGAGGACCTCCTCTCTGTCAGGTGACAGCAAACCACAGATAATATTTTGATAGAATGATTTACAGAAAATAAAGCCCTGTGGAAATTTTAGATGATAGTTTACAGGACTTTTTGCAGAAGGAGTTGGACAATGTATCCTAACAGACAGTTATCATTAATAAGTGATTTGTTTTTTCCAGGCAAAGCTCACATCACTCCTGCTTTTTGTGGTGGTATATACCATATTTGCCAGATGACAAGGATGTGCTCTTTCCAGCCTTTACTTGCTCATCATCTGGGACTTGGGGTTTTTTTGTTTATTTTTAAGATGGTTGGTAATACATGATGGTAGTGTGCTCCCTTTGTAACTGGGGGGCAGACTTTTAAATGGAAAAATTATCCTAGGTGCCCTTTGTGGAAGAAGAAAGAGAAGAAATAATGGTTTGGTCGAGATTCAGATGACTAATGACAGACTAAGCATTTGTTTCATTAGTGACTTGCTTAAGTTTACCTGCAGTGGCATATTATGTCTAGGACACAGATGATAATAAAATGAAAAAAATGAGGGAGGGTGGATGTGATACCTGTCTACAAATACATGAGAGAATGTCATTAAGTAACAGAGAGGCTGATTATTCACATTACCAACAAAGGGCGGAATAGGAAAGAACGGCCTTCACAATGTTTAGAAATCATTCCAGAAATAGTGCTGACTGAAAAGGAGAGACACGCAAACCGAGACTTTTGAAAGGTTCATGCCAGGTCACCCACATATGTAACACATTTCAAAAATCATCAAATTATTAAAATCACCTATGCCCTAAATATTTATTAAATAGGACTTCCTAAGTACATTTAAGGAGTGTCAGACTGGTTTTATTTCAAATCTGATCATAAAAACTATGCGCAATCTCCCTCTAAAAAAAAAAAAAGCCAGCCCGCACTGATTCATAAATTCCCAGTTTATAATGTTACTCACACACTTACCTGGGGTAATGCATCTTGTTCTGATCACTTTGATACCAGCAATTTGTAAACAAACCAGAGGGTTTGTTCACTGATGAACAATAACATTGAATAGAGGTCAGCA